>NC_134987.1:7878787-8181818 GCF_050947335.1 Megachile rotundata | reverse complement strand
AAACGAAACAATATTTGTTTTTATGCAGATTGTCTGTTTGAAATATTTGACATAAAACTAGATTGTAGTGTAGATTTAATATGTATGACTAATGATTTTAAAAATAAAATCTGTTAATCGTTATACCATTTGGAAAATAGTAATCGACTGCCTAAGGGTAGCTTACGTCTTAACTCGTGAAAATAGTGATAGGTGAATCGATCGCAATGAAAACGTCGAGAAGGTATTTAAACGACGAGCCGTTGAATCGATCTCGCGTCGTCGAGAATCGAGCAAAGAAATTGGCTAGAAACTATATCTACCTCGATGCCGATAAAATATCGTATTGCCTGGCTCGGAAATAATCTCCGTGAAGCAGGATAGCGACGGAGTTAGGCGATTCATGCGGAAGATAGTGATCTTTACCGGGACCTGCCATCACGTAAATGGCGTAATGCGCACCATGCTCAGACATTTGCAGTTCTATAAAGAGCCCGGGGGCCATCTATAGACGTGGCACACGTACAAACGTTATATGTATACGCGTTCCCTCTGTTTCTGAAGAGATCGCGAGTTCACCTCTTGCACACACACGAGCATACGCGTGCACACACAGAGGGAAGCACAGGTACAGACGAAAACGTGCACACACGTGCAGACTCCTTTACAAAGTTGCACGGAAAGGAAAGAAAGGTGGATAGAACGGGCCAAAGGGCGGAGATTAAGGGTCGCCGAGGAGATGAGTTTGTTAAAAAGGCAGAAGCGGGCCAGCAGCACGCATCACGGACATCAAAGAGACAAGACGAAATGAAATCCAACCGCTGCCCCTCGCCACCCCTTCTCGAGACTCTCTTCTCCTCCCTGCTCCTCGCTTTTTCGCCACCCCTTCCTCCACCTTCTTTTTATCCACTCTCCTTTCTTAGCCCTGACTTCCTGCTACGCCGTCTGCGCCATTTCTTTTTTTTTTAACCTCTTCTTTGCCTTTTCTCTACAGTCTTCGGGTACTCCACATCCGTTTCAACCCCCGTCTCCGTCCATCTCCCGCTTTGACTTTTTCTCCGTCGCTGTTCGTCGTCGAAAGAGCAAGCCGAAGGAAAATTGAGGAACAAAGAGCAGGCAAGAGAGACAAAATCGCGGAAGAGGCCACGTAAACCCCTTTTTACACGGGGCACAAGAGCGTCACTCTGTTTCTCTCAGTCGCAATTTCTGGATCGTCCGTTGCTTTGCCCTCGCAGCGTTAAACGCAATTTTTAAGAACGCGTACAGACCGACTCGTGTAATTGCCTTGTGACTGCCTCGACCCGAGGTGTGCGCAATTTTCTCCTGAATACTGGACGTGTCAACGGTTTTTATAATCCACCGAAAGAGCATAGGTCTCTGTTTTTTATCCACCGCTTCTTTTTTCGCCGCTGAAGATTTTGCTGGAATCGTTCGCGCGTCTCTTCCGGTTGCATCTCTTTGAGTATCGACTCTTTCGCTGTTTCAATGACATTCAAGTACCTCCTTGAATTAATTGTGACTCCTTCACGTTGCAGTAGTACGATCTATAATTAGTCGGACGACTCACATTTTTCGGATTTTTTTGTTTTTCATGCAACTGTTATATCATGATATTAGTTTAATATTCAGATGCAGCATTTTATATTAATGGAGCACGTTATTTTTTTCAATTGATACTTGAATTAACTATCTTCAGTTTATTGGTATAATTTTAATTTTCTTCGTGCATTATTTAAGAAGTAAATTAAAGAACTCTTACAAATATTCTACTAAAAAAGAAAGAACCGTATAGCCAATTTTTTGAACAGATCCTTGCTGTTGAAAAAAAGAAAAGTTCCTATTTTATCAATTTTTACTCCGCCTATAATTAACTCTCTGAAATGTCTCGATAACTTTCTACAAATTCGAGAATGCATTTCGAATGTGATCGTAACTATAACCTTGTTAGCTAACAAATAAATCCGTGAACTTTCTTCGTACCAATAAAGCTGGAGAGTGGAAGCTCGAAGGAAGCTGGTTTCGAATTTCCAGCTCGAGAATGATCAGATCATAAATATGTATCCGCTTGGTAGCCGTCCCGGAGATTCATGGAAATTCTTTAATTGAGTTATTTTGGTTTTCCGCCGTGCAAACCCGTCGAAAGGGATCCAGCTTCTCCAGGAAAATCCTTGTGGGAAGCGCGCAGCCTCGAAAATCTTCTTGGACGAACAGCGGCGAACAAAATTCTCTTGGTAACCGTACGATTACGTCGTTCAACCGGCGCGAACACTGTCTTCCGGCGTGACTCGTGGACGGCAACAGGCCATCCGGTACGGAAACTAAATGGCATTCTCTCGAATAAAACTGTCGCTTTGATGAGGAAACGGATAACGTCGGCAAAGCGAAAAGATGCGTTGAGTTTCAAGATTATGTCGTAATTAAAACGTAAAGAACTATTAAATCGCGTTTTACGATGTACGTGTTTCGGAGGACTTTGCAGATTATGGCTGAGTCATGGTTACTGTATTTGTGGATTTAACTGCAGGAAAATTGTATTTTAGTTGACGAAGATTATAATAGTAAGTTATGGAGATTCTGTAGTTTGACTCTCTTAATTAAATATAGTTTCAAGATGTATTTGAGAAATAATATGATACTTAAATTGCAAGTGGTGGTCCTAGGACCTAAATATTTGTCTCGAAGATCCTAGAAAGTGTGAACCTAGAGAACCTAGAGATAGCTTGAGAACCCACAGAAAGACTGAGACTAAAAAAGAGTTCCAATGGTAACCTAAAAATCTTAGACTTAACCTAAAAAAAAAGAATTAACCTAAAAAATTTCTGTTCACATACGACGTAAAGTAAGGAGAGCATGTATAAGTGAAACGGCGGAGAGAAGGGTATAAAGCAAAAGGAGAGAGAGCAAGTCAGAGCAGTCAGCTGTCTAATGACTCGTTACCGGGAGAGAGGTCGTAACGAGGCCACCGATAAGTGACAGCAGGTATTCCATCCCCCACATGACCAAGCTCGAAGGGGGTTGCTCGAGGTGGCCGAGGTTACTCTAAGGGAGGATACGGCCAGAGGTTGCTTACCTACGGTTCTGCATGTCACTGGCACTTGCCCGGTCTCGGTCGATGCCGTGTCGCCGTGGGGACAGGATCAAAGCTGTAATTAACGTTTCAATCTCAAGCAATTCGTCGCTGAAACGACGCTTTTAAGAAACGGATACGATAATTGGACGACGAGTGGAATTTTCACCGCTGCAAATTGCGTGGAAAGTAGGATTTCAACGAGAACGAACATATAAGCAAACGGTTTTATCGACCGTCGTAATAATTCGATGGAAAATATTAATCTTCTATTGCTTCAATTTTTCGTTTTCATCTATAATATTAAACTGTCGCAATTTACAGTAAAAAGCAAAATTAATATAAAATATTTGTTATTTAAAAAATTTATTTTGGGATCACATATGTACATTGTAGACTTGTTAATAACATAAAGTCTATTAATAATTTTAGTTTTTATAAGATGTATAAAAAATGTAGCATATGTACACTTCAATACAACAACAGATTACAGACATGATTTATGAGAAAAATTTTGCAACGAGAATATATCAATTTTGACAATTTTATACACCTTATATCTTCTATAATTTTATAACTTTTCATATCTTATTGTAGTTTGTTAAAATTATACATATTTTTGTAATGATGTTTTCTAATCAAGCGTGTAATTTTTTCGTGTAAGATTGTAAGAAGATAATGCTTAGTGACGGAAAGTTCAGTTTGTTCCCTCAGCCAGTTCCATAAATACAACTCGACGTATCCTGCCAGTAAGAAAGTTTACCCACCCGCGATTTTATAGGTTGCCACGCGTTAACGTATTTATATAAACCACCTTTTAAACCCTTCGATCGCTAATTGCGCGTGATAATTCAAACAGGATTTAAGTCCCTCGTTATAATTAATCGGCCGGTTTGCGGACGCCACGCGTTTCATTAAATTTATACTTGCTACAGGTTGCGGCTATTTTGATCCCACGCAGAGATATTTTTTGTAACAAATCAGGTATAATACGTTGCTAAGATGAATAAAATAGACGTACACCTTAGAAACCACCTGAAAGCTTGAACATTAATAGAGATAAACTTAAAAACTTGGTATTTTATTTGCGCATCAAATATCTTTACATTTTAGTCTTGATTGAAAAGTACAGCTAATTTGAGGTTAATTTTTACGTAACTCATGTTGGAACCATCTTATCCTTTCAGTCTGGTGTACATTATAATGTACATGAAAATTTTGTTCCAAGAAATGAAATTTAGCTCATGTCACTGTGCTACTAAAATTAAAGAATTACATCAGTACACTACGAAGTCTTGAGTTCCAAATTTGGTATTATGGTACGAACAGTCTGACGTATTTCTGTGCTAGCGAAAAACAATGGAGTCTAAATAAAGTTCTAACCATGTCATAACGATACAAAACGAAGTCCAATGAAAGTAGCTAATGATCAGACGCAGGAATCAATAAACGCAATGAGTTATAACTGATTTATCTGTATTTATAATATATTGATTTGCAACGTCCTTAAAGTTATATTTGAGCGATCGGTATCCATAGAAATGTAACAAGAGATGCCGATGCTGGCGTCGACTCTAATCCCATTTGCTGGTTCCTTCACCCTCCCGTTACGTCCAAGAGAGAATATCCCTCTTTCTTACCACCGAAACTCACCCACCCCCTTCAACCACCATTCGTCTGTTCCTCTTTCACCCTCTTCTCCTCTCACCGCCATTATGTTCCCTTTGCTGGATGGTTACGCGTCTCTATAGCAACCCGCCACCGAGGGCAGACAAGAGAACGTTGGCTATCTACGCACATATCCACCCCCAACCACCGGGGTGGTAGGAGCATGCGTGTACTACCCACGTGCTGGGCATATTGCGTACGGAGTGACCCATTAAAAAGGAAATCCTCTCGAAAACTCGTGGAACGGGATTTTTTCGTCGTCGTCGTCGCGAGGAAAGAACCGTCGAGAAACTCGGTTAATTGGGTTGAGTACTTAGCGGGCAGGAAGTAAGTGGATTAGCCACGAAGTGTCGCGGGGACTGTTTTATTTTTTCTTCTGTTCTGTAACTTCGTTCGGGCAGTTCGCGCAGGACACGGGAATAGAAGGAACGAGTTTAAAAAAACTGTGTTGCGGAAGTATATAGCGGTGGCCGGTAGCTCGTAATTGAATTTCGCGCGCGCGGGAAAGGAGACACGGAAAAAGTGGAGCACGGACAATGGAAGTTGACGAATTGCGATTACTTTTTCTGCTCCTCGAGATGAATCCTTTTTTCAATGCTTATTTCAAACTTTGCAGTCTTGGTTATGCGAGATAGGAATAATAATCGCTTCGAATTTGCAGCAGCACCGATTCACCATTACTTATTTAACATGTATTCACGTTCTTAAGAAATCTTACGAAGCTTGATAAATAATTATTATGATTGTCTAATATTTTACACAAAGACTTGATCCTAAACAGAACTTCATACTCGTATTTTTGAGCCTAACGAAACGCTCCGTGAACAAATTTTATTTTGTAACTTTAATTAAAAGAACTCAACCCTTCAATTATACCATAACTCCCGGTAAATTTTCTCTCATGAAGCTTAAAAAAAATGGATCCTGAGAATGTCGTGGAGGATGAAAAGTCTCTGCTGTTGGACTAAGAACAGTACAAAACTAATACGCTGTCAATTGCGAAATCGGCGTGGTAATACCAGCAAGTTGCACAAAATGCCTTGCGCCCTCGTAACACCAGTAAATGACGTGGTGCGGATCGAAGCACGTTCAGGGGCAAGGCCCCTTGATGAATTGTCCGCACGTGCCTGCCCACGTACCGCACCTAATTACATGCTGATCACAACGAGTGCCTATATTGTCCTTTGAAATGCGAAATTGCCTATTGTCAACGTTTTCGCGGTCGAAACAACCGGCAGCCTATAATCGAAATTTACCTCCTGATACATTTTCAATGGGGCGCATTGTTGTTCGTTTCGCGTCTGTCTGATCGTTATTATACCATAATTCGGTGGCCACGTTTGAGGAATTGAGGAGAGGGTGCCATTTTATTTCTTCATCGTATATTAGATATAAATGGATCATAGTATTACTTCAATACTTCAGGTATTATGATAAGACCATCACTTTTTTAATTCAAAGTATATTTGTTTAAATAAATTATCGTTTACATAGTTCTTTAAATAAATGTTACAGTGAAGTATCAGTACGAGTGGTAAATGTCAGATGAGATATTCTGTAAAATAATATTATGTAGTTTATTTATACCATATTATTTGATACTCATGTTCAATTATATTCAACAGAATATTCATACATGCTGATCATGTATACATGTATGTATGTATTTTACAAAATACTGATCATTGATTAATATTAGACCTACCAGCGTATAATATGTACTTAATCTGAGATGAAAAATGGAGTCAAAATATAAATGAACAAAAGAAAAAACATAAATTAGTACACACACTAATTCTTTACTTTGATGAAGATCAACGCAGGTATCAGAAGAATCAATTCAACAAATTGTGTCATTTATAATAAGGATCTTGTGGAACGGTCATTTGACCGGTTTAGTAGTTTTAGTGTTAATAAGCAGTTCTCTTTACACTCTCTATACAATATGAAAATATAAATGGATGTTTAGTATTGAAAATATAAATTTGTTTCTGTGATTGGAGTACATGAAAATGTTAGTAACTAGTTAAGTTGAACAAAGTTCTATCACCGATCGGCTTCTACGTTTGATGGGGTTGCGATTCGCGAAAGGAAAATCGTTGATCGGCATTTATTTTTTTTCCCACCCTTAAAATTGTCCATCGTGGCGTGAGTCGTGGATTGATGTGTTTGCTGGAGCCGTTGATAGATGGAGGCGCCCGTGTTGTCGGCGCCCTTTCTACCCCCTTAACATAGACAAATGCTTCCTACCCTCCCTAACAAATATCTCTCAGATTTATTATGCGAAACCGCTCCGACCTCGCCACGCGGCGACTACGTTCCTGAAAGTTTCGAGAGCAAAAAATTGGTGTTCTTTCATGGGCAGTCGTGCATGGACTTTGCCGGAGAAGGAAGACACGACGAAGAAAAGCACTCCGATTCCTTGCGAACGGGACGAGCCCTTCTTTTAATAAGTTTTATTTCAAGATCAACGTCTTATGGTGTATTAAGTAGAATGAAAACGAAAGGCAGCTAAGAAACTTCTGCTCTCTAGTTGATTTTTCAATTCGCCATTCATTACGACCTTGCCTCCTCGACTTGACCACTCCTAGCTAATTATATCCGCGACTCTAATTAAATGCCACTTCAACGACAACATTCGACTGAATTACTTCAAAGCTGATCATTATCTTCTATTCTCACGTTCTACACTATTTCTCTTTCGAGTATACTCTAAGATACACAATCCTGTATAATTCTGTCTACACGATTTTGTTGGTATTTTCAAATTTGTAAACTTCCGACATTTCTGAACAATGAATCACGAGATTTGCTCTTGACTGTACGCGTTCAGCGTACAAAGCGTAACATTACGACAACAAAATGTATTTCCATACAAATAAATAAGTGTATAGTTTCCGATCGATTTGACAATGTGTCTATACCGATCATGCGTAAAAATTCGTAGCCGGGTATGCACACTTTTTCCCACATTTTGCAAAAAACGATTAATCCAATTCGCATTAATCAACGAGCTTTCCCTTCCGCTAGGAAAAACATTGCCCCAATAAAAGCAAACAGTGGCGCAGGATAAAAAAAAACAAAGATGGAAAGAGACAGGTGTGTATAAATCACCTATCGCCGGTGGGTCGCGGTTCATTATCATTACTCGCGGTTCACGTGGCACGCCATGCTGGACGAGGTGGATGACGTCGGTGGACTGACACCCTCTCCCCGCAAATTATTGTGGATATAAAAGTGCCGCAAAATAACGCTGCCAAACGTACAAAACTGTCCGGGGCCCGGTCTGGCCGGCTCGTGTTCGCGTAAGTGCGAATGAATACATACGTGCGACCGAACAGAGCGCGTCGGCCGATCTCGTCGCATATTTGTGGCTCCGCTATCCGGTCGTAAATAAAGTCCCTCTAGAAACAAAAACACAACGAAATAACGAACAAATGTACCCATCACTTCTGGTACATAAACCGCTGCTCTGCTCTGCACCGCACACCCCTCCCGACACCGGCGACGCCGATCAACCTGATAGTGGTTGTGTACCCACCGACATACATTGCCGATTGCGAGTTCACCCTGATAGGAAATTTCGTAAACTGCTATTCGTTCGAACCTCGATCGATTTTATTTCCACGGTGATCAAATGTTCTTTCTTCTTTTTTGGAGAGGTTTCTCAGGAGAGAAGTTTGAGGTCTACGTGCAAGCGATCAGTTGTATTACATTCGATATCATCGAGTTTGATACTACTGTCGGTGTTCAATCACATTACCCAAATTTTAATTCATACCCGACCACTATCTCCTAATCACAAAAATTGTCTCATGTACAAAATCTCTTTTTTGAAAAATACTATCTGATGAAGTCTACCTGTTATTTTCCTACTTCACAATTCCCATCCACAAAGAAGCTACAAATGATTTCCCCGAAATAAATATACTAGTTCAAAGGTGTTCATAAACATGAAACTATGGGTTGCAGCTCATTTTAGATCGGAACACAAGCAGCACAGTTGGCCAATAAAACGGGATGGTTGCGGATCGACGTAGGAAAAGATAAATTGCGGTATTCTTGGATACCGCGGACGCAATATCGGTGTATATTTACGAGGCCACAGGGTGGCACGGAGGGATGAGGGAGAGGAGTTGGGGTGAGGGAAGACGGGAATCGAGGGTGGTACAGGGTAGTCGGGGGCGGAGGTTTCTGGCGTTTCTTGCGAGATGGAGACCCCCGGGCTGTACCGCTCAAAAAACATTCAAATTAATTCCAGCCGGGTTGCTCCAATGATGGCGGCCAATGTTGTGCAACATAAGATGAGACCTCCGGCCCCGCGTGCTCTTCCACGAATACATGATACACGTTCGTGTTAGAGTACCCACTCTCGCACACAGTTTTGGTACCCCGTAAATACGTCGTATATGCATAAACACGCGTATGTACCGAGCGTTTCATAATTATTCAAATTTTTCTGAATAAAACAGCGATGAAATATTTTATATTATCTTCGAGTTACCGCTAGTTCTATATTTTGGTGATTTAGTCTGACTCTTGTTATTTTGAACGAACCTGTAGACCATAGAAGTTCATGTAAGTAGGGATAGAGGCTCAGGTAATTACGAGTAGATATGACGTTTGGTTCTAAAGAAAGCAATACGTAAGGAAATTTTTTAATTTCTGTAACTTTTTGTTAAATTTGAAAACGTATCATAAGGGGACGTCATATTATGATACATCCGCGTGCACTGTTTTTTGAACAATTGTTGACTGGCTAAAAAAGTTCAACTACTGACTTGGTGGTCCGTCCCAGTCAAAATAAGAAAAGGTTTCAGTCATTTTCTCTGACATAGTAATTTAATTAAAAATGAAAGAACACCTGTGTTTGATTACCTGAGGAATATAATCATATATATATACATGTACCAGATATAATTGTTAGTGTAGGTCCTAAATTTGGTCCCTGCTCTTTCGAACACCCTGTAGTGCATCTATATGCCTGCACGTATACGTAGACACGCGAAGCACGCTTATGCAGCCAGGTTTTTATATACATACATCGTCCGTGTGCATGTTCATGTACCTGTCGGTCTACATATCCACGGTACATGCCGAAGACCACCCACCCTCTCCTCAACCCCTTTTTCACGATGGCATCGGTCTTTCCCTCTTGCCGGTTTTTCTCCTTTTTCCTCGTATCCGTCGAGCCATCTCCCGCTATCTCGTGCGCGAGCAGAAAACTCGAGCGTGTTGGTAACAATGCTCGGAAAGAGGAAAAGAGCTTCGGAAAAAGGAACATTTCGCGGATATTCTGCGAGCTCTTTTCTCTCCCTCGATCTCCCGTGCTCCTCTTCTCTTTTTTTCCCTGCGGGTACGTGTGTGTGTGTTGGCCTTCTCAAACCTACCGTCGTCCATCCTGCTTTGCATGTCTTTGCGGGGTGGAAGAACGAAGAACCGTGGGGGTGAGCTTTCTTACAGGATACAGCAGGGGGTTGAAACGAACAGAGACGGATAGTCGAAGGTGGAGAAAGACGGCGGGAACAAGGGTGGACAAGAAGGAGAGAGAAATGATAATCCATTCGACGGTCATAACGTAGCGCGGTACCGTAAAGCTCACCAGACAAGAAATACGGCCAACCGGCCACCCTCCCCGTTTCGTCCTCTGCATCGTCCCTCTATCTGTTTTCATCTTTCTCCATCTGCCGAAAACTCGCGGCGAACTTACCCCCGGTTATATGCAAACCGCCACCGTTCCCTCAGGCTAGTCATAAACTTACTGAATTATATTACGCGGACCCGCTGCTGTCCCTCTGTCCACCTCCTTTCTCCCTTTCTCCAAGCCCCGCTCTGCCACCTCTTTTTGCTCCTCTTTTCCTATCGTTGGACCGTTACCGCTTTCGAGCTGATTTTTTTGGAATTATGTAACTAGAAGAATCCTTTATTTATAGGACTCTGTTTTACCGGACTCAAAAAGAACTGACATCATTTATAACGTCGACGATTTTCAATCTCGAACGAATCAGGTTATTCACGTATATACAATAACCACTTTACTATATGCCATCAAATTGCTTATTAATTACACTATTTGAAAAAATTGTCAACTTCTTTTTAGGAACAGTACTGAGTCCAAAATATTTCCTCATGCTTCAACCACTAAAATTTATAACTCCTGTTTAACCTTCCGTTGCATGATTTTAGTAATCTTCCCACAGATAGAACTTCCACAAGTAGAATTTCCATAAGTGATAATAAAAGTACATTTATTTGAATGAAAGTACTTTTCCATGAAAATTAATTCTTCGAGTGAACAATCAATCAGTAGAATGCACCGCAATCTGCTTGGACGAAAATACGGTGTCAGGAAGTATCTCCCAAATTTTATATTTGCAAATCGAGTAGCTTGTATCGATGTGTCCATTTTTAGTACCGTGATCGACCACGACCAGTCGCTAGCATGTCGGATCATTACTAAATGCAAATCGTAGCGAAAGTGGGATCGATGAGTTTGCACGATGTCCCACACGAGCGGCGTTTAACCGTTTAGGGGTTGGAGCCACGTTAACAGGGTGAGAATCGGTCGTCACTCGGCTCGACACGCGCCTCGTCGACCGGCGATCAGCTTTTTTTTCCTCCTCGTCGCATTTTAATAACCTCCTCGTTCCCTTTTTTCGCGTGGGCGTTACCGGGGCTTATCAACCTCGTTACGTATCGAAAAAGTCACGCGACCCCGTTGATTTCTCAATCGCGATCCAATGACCATCTGCTTGACAGAGAAACACATCGACTGGCTCATATGAATAAAAGATGAAATAATTATTAAACGCGCAAACGAGTCTGGAATATTTCAACGAGTTACAAATATTGTTTAAATTTAAAATGAAACTTTTTTGCTGACAATTATTACAAAACGGAAGCTTTTATTATTACAATACGGGCTTGCAAAAATGTTGCAGCAAGAGTTACTGCTTCATGACAGCCATAATGTGTAACGTGTGTGAAAAAAATTCTACATAACCCAATGCAAGTTTAATACGAAATTTCTCACGGAGAATGATGATACACGTGATTAAGAATAATTTTATTTTTCGTACGTTGAATCGTCAGAGCTGGTCAGATGGGGAAGAAAGTAGGGTGACTGGAAAATCTCAGCGAATTGAGTCGTCATCGCGTATCAAATCGCGCATTATAATTGGAACGTCGACGTATACGTACGTCCAGCACGTGCCGGCATTGAGTCGGCTCCTGGTCACAGTAAGACCTGCTCGTATATTATTCGTACGGAATCATAACTCTAATTCCCGATATCGAATCGAATTACACGGCGATTGTTATGGGAGACGTTCAGTGAACGATCAGGAAGGGTGACTGCGTTTCGGTAAAGATACCGGTTGTTAGGTTCGATGTCTCACACTTGTGTCATGTTAACATCTCCCATCAATTTCAGTATAATATTTTAAATATCACAAAAGTATCATGTATATGTATTTCTATGTACGTGAAGTTTAACATATTAAGTATTGGTGTAAGGAATTTTTATCCGTGAGCGCATCTTAGATTTATAAATTTTACTCTGTAGTACTCTGCTGATACGAGTATTAATAACATGTATATACAAAGATTATGTAGGAACAGCAGGAGGAAGGTACTTGAAACTTTCTATCCCTCTGGATACATATGCACCCTCTTGGGTACACAGTTTAAACAAACACGAAGTCCGAGGTCCGAAAAGGGACTTTAAAATCATATTCACCCCCTGCCTACAACTGAATCTATTAGTTTCAAGCACCGCTTATTGACGCTCATAGCTCGACAAATTCGTAAACAGCAAACACTTCTTGCTACAGAAAGATGAACTCAGTTGACAAATTTTCTCTTCTTTTATATACATTGCAACTATTGCTCTGTTCCTTATGTCAATTGATACATTGTCTACTTAATATCCATAAGCTGTATTATCAACGAAATAACAGTTACTGTAAAGTCTTAATACTTTCCTGCGCTAGGGGCTCCGGACGAAAACAAGTACTAATCAGTTACTTCTGTGTCTGAACAGATAAAGAATATCATAATCAGTGTACTACTAACTTTTATATATTTATTGCACATCAAAGTCTATTCAATGTACCGTAAACATCCACAGTGATTAAAATGTATAAACGTCAAGAGTCGAACAGTGATTAAAACTATGTGGCCTTTGACACCCCCTTTCACGGGAGGTTCAGTAGGCGCGTTAAAAGCGCTCTATCTTCGATCATAATAGAGGGACATCGCAATCAGAATTTACACTCGTCTAAATCGCGTATCAATCACCCCTGGTGGGCCACCCCGAGGCCGGCGAGCGTAAAGGGATGCACGCGGCGCGTATCCCCGCGCGATAATGCATTTCGCGCCGCCGATCCTTCGGCCTATCATCCGACAAGCGTTCGTACGTACATATACGTTAGTTCGCTTCTGCGTGTACGTATAAGCTCGTTCTTTTTATGGGTTGCCCTCCTGCAGCGGCACGAGCAGTCACGTGCCTGAGGCGCCCCCCTCGAGCAGCCTCCCTCGACCCTCAACCCGCCCCTCTGTCACCAAGCCGCCCACTTTAGACGCCCCTGAGAGAGAACGGTCCCGCTTAGACCTACCCTCGTCACCTCCGCAACGAGCTCGCCCGCTTTCATTTCCTCTCCGCTTTTCAACCTCTCTCCCGACACCACTTTCCATCCCTTGCTCGCGTGCGATCTGCGAGCGTGCGCTCGCCGCCGTCGCCGCGTCGCTTTAATAAAAAGCTACTTACTTTTTGGACGCCGTCAACAAGAACGCCGACGCCGACGCCTCTCGTGATACCCGCACCGCCCCAGCCTGGAATTATTGCCGGCTGATAAGGGACGATTAATGCCACTTCAGGGCCGAACACCAGATTCTTCCACGAACGGATCACCGATCGGAATTCCAGATACGATCACGCGTTTTTAGCTCTACTGCTTTCCTTTGGGAATTGATATTAGGTGATTTGCCGGGGACACAGATTAATTGCCACATGGTCGGGAATTTGAGTGGGTAGTATTTTCGACGAGTCTCATCAAATATTTATTGCTCGCAGCTCCGAGTGGTCGATATGAGTATTTATAGTTAGGTAAACAAATTCTCAATGATGTAGGTGATAATAGGTTTGTATCGAAATTTGAGAACTTCAAGATCTAAAGGTTTAGAGATTGGAACATTCGAAGACTGATTTGCAAGTTGTCGAATTAAAAAGCCGCAAATGAAAAAATTAAGCAAATTTGCAAGTGTAGTGAATAATTAAAAATATATTAAATAATTAAAAATGTAGTGAATATACAAAACAAGAAGTCTAAGAAGATAGTAATAATTTTGCATCGGTGGATGAGGAGTAACGAAAAGTTGGTGTCTGGATCCAAACAAAACTCAGATCGGTGTATCCGGCATCGCCCAGCAAAATCATCCTTCAGCCGGTCTTCCCCGGCAAAAGAAGAAAAACGATTGGTCGTTTCGCGCCCGTTCGCCGGCGGCATCGCAATAATTTCGTCGTTCCCTGTTGCGTAAACAACAACGAGGCAACAAAACGACCAACGTTTATGTGGGGTGGGGGTTGCACGCGAAAATATGTACAACGACAGCCGGACACGTGAAACGGCGTTGAACTTTAATATTACGAAAAGCTGTAATCCGACGGGCCGAGTTAGCTGGAGCGTTAACCCTGGCCACCCAATTTATAAAAATAACGATGAAATTACTGTTGCGTGAAGTGTAGCGTCACGCAGGACACCGATGCAACGATGCGCCGCGTCGCGTCGCGTCGTGCGAAAGGACGAGCAGCGTCCAACGAACGACGGGGATGGGCCAGTCACATGGACACCGCTGTACCAGAGTGGACCAACGCTGCTCGGGGGTTGCCGGGGGGGTTGCGTGGGTGGATTGCACATAGGGAGACACGAAGGGAGGAAGCGTGATGCGCATTTTGTCCGTCATCAGCTAGCAGACCGTCGGGGTGTTGATGTTTTAGTCTCTACTCGCGTTTTACGTTCGAAAAAATATGCGCACTGGTACGTAAGCTAATCGGTGGTAATAACGAAATCTCGGATCCGATTAATTAAAACGATGTACGAGCCCGCCCGACGGGGCTCGAGAAAACGAGCTCTTCCAGTTCTTTCGAATACGCTCGTCGAATACCGTATCGTCCGTTGCACGCTCGTTTCCGTTCCGCTTTGCGATGCTTCGATGCCCACGCTTTTCCTCTTCCCCTTCGCTTTCTTTTTTATTGGCTTTCGCCTATCAAATGACCGATTTCGAAACCATGCTTCGCGCCATTCTGCGATACCGACAAAATACTATTTTGCTTACCAGGGATATGTACTGGATGCTAGTATTATTATGACGAGGAGAATCTATGCCTAAATCAGGAATTTGTTCGTTAACTTTTCCTTAAAAATTTCAATCTTTTGAATAATGTTAATTAATCTTTTGCTTGCAACAGGTTCCTTCGAGAGGTCCTCCTTCACGACTTACCAGAGCCATTTTGTATTAAAAATATGAATAGAATGATTATATAATACTTTTCATTCAGCCTTAATCTTCAAATTTATTTATACATATCGTATAGATTTATTTATACATATTGTATGGACCATTTATGTCATCAAACTATATAAAGTCAGACCTAATCATTTAGCAAGCTAAACCTAGTTTGAAAACTAAAGATAACCTCCAATTACTTCCATTTTGAAAAGACGTACATTAACGTATTATTCAATACCGCCAGATCAAAATTAAACAATTTTTGTTTGTCGTTCAATCATCAAAACTTACCAGACGAGTTTCGTCCAAATTTTCGCTCGCAAAACGAGCAACCAGTTTATTTGCCAGGACATTATTAAATCACGTTAAATCACGAGTAGTATACTGGTGGCAGCTATCCTGGAAAGATCAGAAAGGACCAGTCCCTTGGTGTCCCATCTCTTCCTCTCGAAACTCTTCCTCCCCCTAAACCCCCAGCAATCCTCATCGAGCCGATGCTAACAATGTTTGTAGATATATTGTATCTCACGCATCACTTGGCCCGCAAATTGTTTTATAAACAGATTATAGCGACAGCGGGGTCGCTACCAGCGTAACGTTGGTAATATACTTTGGCCATCCCCTCGCGACCCTCTATCCCATCGTATACAACAACTATTGCATTGCCGGAATGGCGACCGCGTCGTTACTCGTCCTCGAATCTTCAACGTAATAAAACGCGAGATCTTAACTCTTGATCCTGACGATTCGCTGTGAGATAGAGCTACGATTCGACAGATGTTCTGATTCTCGATATTTTCATTCGAAATATTTTGTATTGCATTTGGTTTTGAGTTAAAATTAGGAATTGTGGTATTTTATTTTGGTATTGAGGGGGTTTCGTGGCCGTTGCGTGGTGATGACGCAAAGGGATAATTATGCGTAGGGATGGTAATGTGTAGGGATATCTATGTAGATAATAATATGTGAGGATATCGGAACGTAGGAATCACAACGCATGAGGATAGTAGTGCATAGAGATGACTACGCATAGGGATACCTATGCGCACAGATAACACCGCGTGGAGATATCTGTGCGTAGGAATTACAACGCATATGGATATCAGCACATAGAGATGACTACGCATAGGGATACCTATGCGCTCAGATAACAACGCGTGGAGATATCTGTGCGTAGGAATTACTACGCATATGGATATCAGCGCATAGAGATGACTACGCATAGGGTTACCTATGCGCACAGATAATAACACTTGGAGATATCTGTGCGTAGGAATTACAACGCATATGGATATCAGCGCATAGAGATGACTACGCATAGGGATACCTATGCGCACAGATAACAACGCGTGGAGATATCTGTGCGTAGGAATTATAATGCATATGGATATCAGCGCATAGAGACGACTACGCATAGGGATACCTATGCGCACAGATAACAACGCGTGGAGTTATCTGTGCGTAGGAATTACAACGCATAAGGATATCAGCGCATAGAGATGACTACGCATAGGGATACCTATGCGCACAGATAACAACGCGTGGAGATATCTGTGCGTAGGAATTATAATGCATATGGATATCAGCGCATAGAGATGACTACGCATAGGGCTACCTATGCGCACAGATAACAACGCGTGGAGATATCTATGCGTAGGAGTTACAACGCATATGGATATCAGCGCATAGAGACAACTACGCGTAGAGATATAAACGCATAAGAATAACAACATATAGAGATATTAAACACATAGGGTGACAATGCGTACGGATAACAACACATAGAGATATTCGCACATAAATATTAAGCGCGTAGGAATAACAACGCATCAGAATATTAACGCTTAGGAATGCAACGCATACGAATATCGCATAGAGATACAACGCATAACAGTAATAGCAAATACAGATAGTAACGCATGTTGATAGACTCCGACGCGAGGTAATCCAACGCGTGATTATCTAATGCGTACTAATCTACCGCGCGATTATCTATCGCCCAGTTATCCCTCTAACGCGCAGTAATCAAACATGTGTTTATCTAATCCATCTCTTCATTTGACATTTCTGAAATGTCTCATTCATCTTCATTTCCTACAAGTTTCCTTGTTCCTATAAGTTCCTATAAGTTATTTAAAAAGAAGAAATGTAGTACAATGGTTTTAGCTAAGAGAGTATCAAATTTCCGTGTCCGGGAATGGGAAAAATCTGGTGAATCAGTGTCCGCGGCTCATTGGTCCGATAATAGCGGTAGCCCACCGAGCAGGACGGAATAGTGTGCTTATTGTGGTAAACCTGGGATTTAATGGTCTGTGACCCAAGCACGCTGCGAGTCCATATCCATGTTGGCTGTTCAGGAGGAGCAGAACCGAAAACTTAGTTATTCCCGGTAAGGCGGAAGAGCTAACGTTCCTGGTGCCTGCTAGACGTCTCCGGTCGCGTGGCTTTACGATTCTGTATAATCTACCCCCCTTAAATTTCAAACGATCCACCCCTTGGCTTCCTTTAACTCTTCATTTTCGTTCCTATACTGTGTAGCCATTTTTCAATCCACTGTTGTCGCATAACTTATTTCTGTTAACGATTCTGTGCTTGGCAGCCAGATAAGTCTGAGTCCATTTTTGTCATTTTTTTTAAATCAATTTTTATACGAGAAATGTATGAGTGTTCTTGTTTTTGTACCTCTTTTGAGAACTATTAAAAATGATCAGGTATTTCATAGTAGGACTATCTGTGTTCGATGCACAGTTACTTCAGAACTGTAAATAGCAAACTAAATAAATAAAATATGACAACTGAATTAATATATGTATGTATATAAATATTCGTTATTTCCATAAAAGTCAAGGATATTTTTCAACGAAAGCATCTTAATAAATATATGTAACTTGAAAGGTAAAGTGTGGAACCATCTTGACTGCTGGTTTTAACTTTTAGGTTATGTCACATACATATGTACGTATCTAATCTGCTCTATGTATTTACTCTGTGTATGCTAAATGAAAACGCGTAGTTTCTGCAATTTTTGTGAATAAAAACGTGTTCGTTAAGGCTTCGATTAAGAAGTAGCCCCAGTTCTTTTTCGAAGATTCTAATTAAGGTCATGTCCCAGAACGAAGCGGTATACCAAACGCTCTCATCCGTGACGCGATCCTGCAAGTTAGTCCACGTCCAATGAAGTTTCAGCGGAGAGTAGATGTCTCACCCTCTGCCACCCTCTTGTCTCCATCCCCGCACTTCCCGTTTCCTTTATTTACTTCAAAGCCATTTTAAAAGTGGTACTCTCCGCTCGTGCGGAGGGCTGGTGAAGTAACCAGCGCGAAAAGTTCGCGCTTGATCATCGAACACCTCCGTCGAAGGGTTAAATCGGTTGCAGAAGGGTGAACAGAGAGGCTGTTTTCTTGCGTAGGATATTTTTGAGCCTGGCAATCGGCACTTCCACGTACAACCCTCCAGAGAATATCGAGTAATCTTCACCAGTAATCGCCTTGACGAGTTATTTCTGTAACGTTTCCCGCACAAGGGGTAAAACCTGGCGGTAAGTGGCGAGCGCAACAGAGGAGGGTGTACAAAAAAAGAGAAGCAGCCGTGTTTGCGAGTGTGCGACCCGTGAGATGACTCGCACGATTACCTACCCAATCTTGAATATAATTTTCTTGTTAGCTGTGAAATCCAATCAACGTTGACGTTGCCTGGCCGTGCAACCTCGGGTCGACCAACCCCGTTCCGCCGTTTTCTTCTCACCCCTTCTGTCTCTTTCGCTCTCTTTCTCCGTGTACTCCTCCTTTTGCCGTCCCCTTTTGCATCTTCCGGGATGTGGGGTCAGAAATACGCAAGATATGGACACGGGGGATTAACAAGTAGAGTGTAACACCGTCGGATCAACGATTTCGTTCAGACTCTACTGTCATACATTTCTTCTCTTCACGATTATAACCCATTGGGGGATACTATGTTACTTCCATTATTTCTAAGTTTCATAACCTCCAAGTTTCTAAATTTTGTAATTTTGTAATCTGTGTATTTTTTAATAGAAAAATTTTCAAATCTCGACATTTTCGAATCTCGGAATTGTCGAATTTCTAACATTTCGGAGTTGCTAAATTTCCGAGTTTCATTTTTGAGTATCTAACTTTTCAAGTTTCTACATTTCCGAATTTCTACATTATCGAATTTCTAAATTTCAAATCTCTAGGTTTCCAAATTATCAAACTATCAAGTTACTACATAGCTAAATTTCTACATTTCTAAATTTGACCATTCATTTCTCTATCCCCAAACTAACAGCTGAAAATATCGTGGATGGTTACGTACGAAGTAGAAAGGGCACAAGTTACCAGGATACACCACATTCTCACTTATTTGGCGGGTTAATACGATTCTCCTGACCGTTTCTAACATCGTTCCACGACTATACCATCGAGTTATACTCCCCGTCCAACAGGATAGACAAGGGCAACCACGAACTGGCCCGCCCTTTGTTTTCTGCACGGTCCTTTCAATTATTTGCAAATAAAAGGGCGAACAGAGGGGTTAGACCCTCTCCTCGTTTGTCTCTTCTGCCCTCTTCCAGTTCTTGTTCCGTTACTTTCGTACCACGAACTTTCGCCCCTTCGCCTCTGCCTTCTGAAAGATTAAAAACGGTATTCTTGGATGGGATGTCCCAGGGGCGGGGCTTCACTGGGCCAGTTATCTTTAATAGGGTCCTGTAAACTTTTCTTGAATTTCAGATAAACTCACGTTCTGATTTAACTGCAATGATCGACACATGATTTATCACATATGTAGTTGTGTATGCATATGTTACCCATGATGTATATATTCGTGTACACATATGTGAATTATCACATGTGGTTTATATATACGTGAGCATGTAACTAATCAGACATATAATATGTAGTACACATGTATGTGATTTATCACATATGTATTTTTATATGCATATGTTACTTATGACATATATATTCGTGTACACATATGTGAATTATCACATATGTATTTTTATACACATGAATATGTAACCAATCAGACATATAACATGTAGTATATATGTATGTGATTTATCTGTATGTATTTTTATATGCATATGTTACTTATGACATATGTATTCGTATACACATATGTGAATTATCACATGTGTATTTATATACACGTGAGCATGTAACTAATCAGACATATAATATGTAGTATACATATATGTAATTTATCACATATGTATTTTTATACGCATATGTTACTGAAGACATACGTATTCCTGTATACATATGTGAATTATTACATGTGTATGTGTATGTGTATTTTGTATACGTGCACATGTAACCAACCGACGTATAATATATAGTATACACGTACGTGATATATCACATACGTATTTTTGTCACATACATATCTTTGAATAAGACTGTACATTTTGAAGCACCATGCACCAGTTTTCTAATCCAAATACACAGAAATAGTTCTCAAGATTCCTTTTTTATCGCGACGAACCGAGTTTACAATGAAACAAAGGCAACAGAAGTTCCCGATAGAAAGATGTTTCTAACCGAATTCACGTCATTAAAAATAATTACCGTTGTTGCCGGACCAGATGAAAGTACAACAATCATGGCGACGATGGATCCAACGATTTCTTTTCTCCCGTTGGCAATTATTATATGTATATTCTTCTCCTCGAGTTCAAGTCGATTCGTCTCGACTTATCGGCCTATCACGGAACAGAATAATAGGCGCATCCTGGTGCAGGAGATTGAAAGGAAAAAGAGAAGTGGTTTCTACGTTGGCCAGGTTCGTTGGTAAGGGGGCGAGTGCCCTCTTCTACTATGCGCCTCGCTGACTACAGACCACGGAGTTGAATCAATTAAAGTTTAATCCGGAACCAAGATCGAAAGAAGCAGCTCCTTCGTCCACCTTTCCTCCCTCTTTTCACCCTTCCTCCCTTTTACATTCACCCCTTTTTATTTCTTCGTCCTGTCTCTTTTATCTTTGTTTCATTCCTCTTTTGTTATTTTTTTTTAACCTTCTCTATTTTATTCATTTGCTTACCTTTCTTGATTATTGTGTATTCTTTCGCGGGACACTATGCTCTAATTGTATTATTTTCGTTATCTTTCGCTCGGGTCTCATGCTTTTACCTTTCGGGTTTTCTTTTTTATTATTGCTGTTTGAGAACTGTAGGGGAGGTTTTAGAATTTTTTGACGGAGGGGTGCATTTTTTAAGGTTTAGGATTTTGAAATTTTTAGGTTTTGGGATTTTGGGATTTTGGGATTTTGGGATTTTAAGTTCGACTACATCTTCTAAATTTTCGAATTCAGGGATTGCAATTTTTTTAGTCTCCAAAAGACTAGAACATTTAAATTAGCAAATTAGAAACTTCGATATTGTACAATTTTGAAATGTTATAATTTTACAACTTTGAGCCTCCAGGACTTTGTACCTTCATAACTATTGGTTCAACAATTGCTTCAAAAACTATAAAAATAAAAAATGGCACAACTTTAATACATCACACATCATAAGTTCTAAACCTTAAATCAAAAGCAACATACAAAAAGTAAATAAGTCTCAGATAATGACCACGTCAACCTAGTTAAAAGGCAATCCCTAAGTTAAACCCGAACGAGTATCGAAAGAGAGAAATTAAGAAAACGGAGGCAAGGAAAAGGACGAAGGGAAGTACATGATAGAGGGGGAAGAAAATTGGGGATCCCCAAACTGTATCGCTTACGTGAGGGGCTCCCCTCACAATGGGGTCTCGCAACGAGCGGAAAGAATAGTTATCCGTAATATGGGGTGACGCGTGCTGATGAGTCGGGCCGGAAGTTTCGATCACTTTTATCCCCTTCCCCTGTCTTCGTTAAAAACGACCTACGACTCTTCGTTACGTTCCCTTTGGGATCTTTTCACGGCGTGACAAAACGTTTTGTACGACATTATTTTTCTTTAGTAACAGATTCTACTGTCCTTTTTTAATCAATCATTATTAACATATTATTAGCATATTATTGATATGACTATTAGCTAATTGAAATTGAAACGTGAGGTGCAAACTTGTTATTGATATGACTATTGACTAATTGAAATTGAAACGTGAGTTGCAAACTTATTATTGATATGACTATTGACTAATTGAAATTGAAACTTGAATTGTAAACTTATTATTGAGATGACTATTGACTAACTGAAATTGAAACTTGAGTTGCAAACTTATTATTGATATGACTATTGACTAATTGAAATTGAAACTTGAGTTGCAAACTTATCATTGATATGACTATTGACTAATTGAAATTGAAACTTGAGTTGCAAACTTATTATTGATATGACTACTGACTGATTAAAATTGAAACTTGAGTTGCAAACTTATTATTGATATGACTATTGACTAATTGAAATTGAAACGTGAGTTGCAAACTTATTATTGATATGACTATTGACTAATTGAAATTGAAACGTGAGTTGCAAACTTATTATTGATATGACTATTGACTGATTAAAATTGAAACTTGAGTTGCAAACTTATTATTGATATGACTATTGACTAATTGAAATTGAAACTTGAGGTGCAAACTTATTATTGATATGACTATTAACTAATTGAAATTGAAACTTGAGTTGCAAACTTATTATTGATATGACTATTGACTAATTAAAATTGAAACTTGAGTTGCAAACTTGTTATTGGTATGATTATGGACTAACTGAAATTGAAACTTGAGTTGCAAACTTATCATTGATATGACTATTGACTAATTGAAATTGAAACTTGAGGTGCAAATTTATTATTGGTGTGACTATTGATTAATTAAAATTGAAACTTGTGTTGCAAACTTATTATTGGTATGACTATTGACTAATTGAAATTGAAACTTGAGGTGCAAACTTATTATTGGTGTGACTATTGACTAATTGAAATTGAAACGTGAGTTGCAAACTTATTATTGATATGACTATTGACTAATTGAAATTGAAACTTGAGTTGCAAACTTATTATTGATATGACTATTGACTGATTGAAATTGAAACTTGAGTTGCAAACTTATCATTGATATGACTATTGAATAATTGAATTTGAAACTTGAGTTGCAAACTTGTTATTGATATGACTATTGACTAATTGAAATTGAAACGTGAGTTGCAAACTTATTATTGATATGACTATTGACTAATTGAAATTGAAACGTGAGTTGCAAACTTATTATTGATATGACTATTGACTGATTAAAATTGAAACTTGAGTTGCAAACTTATTATTGATATGACTATTGACTAATTGAAATTGAAACTTGAGGTGCAAACTTATTATTGATATGACTATTGACTAATTGAAATTGAAACTTGAGTTGCAAACTTATCATTGATATGACTATTGACTAATTGAAATTGAACCTTGAGTTACAAACTTATTATTGGTATGACTATTGACTAATTGAAATTGAACCTTGAGTTGCAAACTTATTATTGGTATGACTATTGACTAATTGAAATTGAAACTTGAGTTGCAAACTTATCATTGATATGACTATTGACTAATTGAAATTGAAACTTGAATTGTAAACTTATTATTGATATGACTATTGACAAATTGAAATTGAAACTTGTATTGCAAACTTGTTATTGATATGACTATTGATTAATTAAAATTGAAGCTTGAGTTGCAAACTTATTGTTGGTATGATTATTGACTAATTGAAATTGAAACTTGAGTTGCAAATTTTTAATCTTAAGTGACTTGCTTAATTTTATTGCTGAAAGTTTTAGCAAAGATATATGTACGTAAATGAAGGTGCGTTGCAAATTTCCAGTTTTGCATAATTAAATTGGCAATCATATAAATTGAAATTCACTGTGTCACAAATTGAAAGTCTGCAAATTTTGCATGGATGTTTCAACTGATTGCTGTTATACAAAAATGTGAACTTGTTTGTTACAAATGTTGAATTGGCAAATTTTGCAAAATTGCAAATGCACAATCATTGTTTTCAAGTTAAAATTCATTGCAAGCTTTGAGTCTATTAATTTTACGTAACTATTACTATTTCACAGAAAAAGTCGTGTTACAAATAAACTTGCAAATGTAAATGTAGTTAAATTGAATACGGTTACACAGAAATTCATTGCACTGCAAACTACGAACGTGTAAAATTTCCATATCAAAACTATCACAATAACAAATTAAATCTTCCATTACCAAAATTCCATTGCTTTAAAGTTAAAGCACTAAGAATTAATAATTCAAAGTTAAAGTTCAATCATGAATAAGCAGTAATAAGAACTACGATAATTTTACAATTGTTTTTACGAAGCTGGAGTTTAAAAACGTCGGTAAAACAGAAAAAAATATGTCGTCCACTTTCTTCCGCGTTACTGACATGTTCAATCGCAGTGGTCTGGAAAATCGCCAAGCTTTGTTGAAACGAATCTTGACCTTATCGAAACGTCAAGGATTTATTGGTGAACTTGACTCGTACAAAGGGTTGATCACGGTTGTCATTGCGGATGATCCTTTATTCTTGCCATGATTTCGCGCTCGATACTCTCCAGTGGCTTTTCAGCTCGGCATAGTTAACCTCTCGACCGGGAATTGAAACGGCGTAATAATTATCATGGAACGTTTTAATAGAGCACATTAATCTATTTCGGCTAATCGACGCGTCGATGATGTAATTAAATGGCGGATGTAATTAAATCATCATTTTTACCGTACGGGATACTGAATCGTATTCAAAGTTACCAACACCGGAAAATCTAATTCGACGTTTCAATTTTCGGTCGTTGCACCTGTCCCGAATTGTTTATTGAATACCTCTTTCGTGTTAAATTTTCAAATTAATTTTTTTTTTCCAACATTTTAAGAATTTTTTTAAAGACATTATTTAAAGACATTATTTAAAGACATTATTTAAAGACATTATTTACAGACATTATTTAAAGACATTATTTAAAGACATTATTTAAAGACATTATTTACAGACATTATTTAAAGACATTATTTAAAGACATTATTTAAAGACATTATTTAAAGACATTATTTAAAGACATTATTTAAAGACATTATTTAAAGACATTATTTAAAGACATTATTTAAAGACATTATTTACAGACATTATTTAAAGACATTATTTAAAGACATTATTTAAAGACATTATTTAAAGACATTATTTAAAGACATTATTTAAAGACATTATTTCGAAATGATTTGTTGTAGATGAATGTAGTAGTACAGGATAAATATTGTGAAAAATGTATGATTACAATTTTTGAGGAAATTATATTGAATGTAATATACGTGTAATATATAACATATAATATGTATAATATATGCATATGAAATATACAGGTTCTTTCATAACTAATGTTACTCCCTCAAAGGGACTGTAGTTAACATGATTTTGAACAACATTTTCCTTTGCAAAAAATGTTTGTAGCTTCGTTTTTGAATTATTGTATGAAATCTGTGCATGAAGTATACATTCTCTTGTGTACACATTCATGCACAATGTATACAAAAATGTGTAAGACACGTGCAATCTCTATTACGTATGATACTGGCACATAATAAAAATAATTGAGATACTACAATAATATGAATAGAATATGTTATAATGTATAACTTAATAGAATATGTTACAATGTATTTTGTTATGATGTATGAACGGAATAATTGCTTTATAAATGTAAAATTAGAATCATCGTAAGAAGATAAAATGTACAATGTACATGAAAATGTGTAAGACAAGTGCAATGTGTGTTACATATGATATCAACACATAATAACAATTGAGATACTACAACAACAATACCCTCACTGCAATATGAACAGAATAATTGCATCACAAACGTAAAGTTAGAATCATCACAAGAGGATAAAAAGCATTCGAAAATGTTCGAAAAAGAGCAGCAAGCATATAAAATTAGTGAAAGAGCCATTCCCTCGGACGTAACCAAAAATTCATTTTTCAAGCATTCTACCATAAGATTTTCGAGTGGTCGTTGAAACTCGCGATCCGAAGGAAGAACAACGTTGGAAGAAACTCTGGTTGTTGAAAAAAAGAAAGGAAAAATCGAAAAGTGCATCCACTCTTTGGACTTTTTGCTCGCGCACATCGGTCCGAAACAATGAGGGCTGGCTTCCGAGGATGCATCCACGGCCCGTTTACCTGCAAATGCGCTGCTCGCAGCCGCTGACCCGAGCGGTAATCTCTCATTTTTGTCGGGACAAAAGAGCGCTAAATCTTATTGTTCTTACGCCGGTAATTAAGGTGGCTGAATTAGTTCGCGATTGTTCTTCTGCCGCTTGGCCCGTCCATCCTCGTCGGGGATAATAAATAAGATTCTTGAGAAATTTCTGACCGTGTTATTCCGCAATCCTGTTTACGCTCAACGGGACATCGGATGGATTAACCGGGGAAAAAAGCGGGATGCCCCCTCTGCGAAACGTTAATTGCAATTGTAACGAAACTCTGGACCGTGTTCATCTCGTAACAAATCCTTTTCGTGTTGCCTTCGTTTTACGGATTTCGATGATATGCCTTCTCGTAGGCCACATTCTATTTTTAATTCATTTATATACGTGTTTCGTATTATTCGGATTGGTTCATGAATTTACTCGCTTATAAAATTATTTCTTTCGTGGGTGACGTCAGAATTTTTGTTCAAGGTGAACAGATATAATAGTTTTAAAAGCACTGTTAATATTACGTATCAGAAATTGAACTGCTTGAAAATTTTAAGTCTTGAAAATGTTATGATATCTCAGAATTTGCAACAATTTGGAAACTTGAAAATTTAGGACGTCAGAATTTTATAAATTTAAAAATCCAAAAATTGTGAAAGTTGCAACCATTGATGTTGAAGTTATATCAGACCATTTGATACAAAACACCCTAACGATAACTTTTTAAATTAAACTCCTCTTTGACAATAAACAGCTTAAGCAATTACATCGGAGATAAAATGGCAGACGAGGAAATATCATGACGTGCAAATGAATCTCAATAAATCCCGACGAATTAACGCCATGGGATATAAATCACGAGCGAGCAGCAGTCAGCCATCGCTTAATATTCGCATACCGAAACGCTATAGCGGCACATTACATCGAGATGTCTCGGCTACGGAACCGCAGTATTTCACTTTTCTCAGGAAACGTCGTCGTTTCGCGAGTCGAGCTTGGAAAAGTTGCAATTGCAAAAACTTGTCTGCTCCTCGAGACAAAAGGACGAACTTTCCTGTTCCGTAAGAGTTGCCGGCGACTTCTCCGTCCTTCTTCCAAGCCGACTTTTTCAATTTGTACTCTTTCTATTCTGTCCTGTTTCTTCGCCGGACGAAGTTTCGGTGACAAGGGCTCCCGGTGTACTCCTTGCACCCCGCAAAAACACATTTCCGAGTAACTCGATGCAAACTTCGTTCGAGCACCCGTCGATCCGCTGATAATCACGTTTTTCTATCTTTCTCCGTTTCCTGCGTCTTCTATACGTCGTTTGTGCAGAATTTTTTTGTAAACCTTATCTTGTTTGGATCTAACTTTGCGTACGTTGACTGATTTTGTAATTTTAGGTTTATTTTGTGGGGGTTGTTTTGTTTAATTTTAATGGGTGAGGGGGTGAAGGGTTGGGGAGAGTAGAAATGTTTGTATAGGGCTGATTATTTCATATTTTGTAATTCCATGTTTCTTAATTTCACATATTCCAACTCCACGCTTTATAATTTCATATATTTCAACTCCACGCTTGCTAATTTCATATTCCCTAACTTCACGCTTTAAAATTTCACATTTCCCAAGTCCACGCTTCCTAATTTCACATTCCCCAACCCTACACTTCCTAATTTCACATTCCCCAACTGCACGCTTTCTAATTTCACATTCCCCAACTCCACGCTTTAAAATTTCACATTTCTCAAGTCCACGCTTCCTAATTTCACATATCCCAACTCCACGCTTCCTAATTTCACATATTTCAACTCCACGCTTCCTAATTTCACATTTCCCAACTTCACGCTTCCTAATTTCACATTTCCCAACTGCACGATTTCTAATTTCACATTCCCCAACTCCACGCTTTAAAATTTCACATTTCCCAAATCCACGCTTCCTAATTTCACATTCTCCAACTCCACGCTTTAAAATTTCACATTTCCCAAGTCCACGCTTCCTAATGTCACATATCCCAACTCCACGCTTCCTAATTTCAGATCCTTCAACTCCATGCACTCTAATTTCACATTCCCCAATTCCACGCTTCCCAATTTCACATTCTCCAACTCCACGCTTCCCAATTTCACATTCTCCAACTCCACGCTTCCCAATTTCACATTTCCCAACTCCACGCTTCCTAATTTCACATTTTCCAACTCCACGCTCCCTAATTTCACATTCTCCAACTCCACACTTCATAATTTGACTTTCTCTAACTCTACTCTCCCCGTTTTCACATTCTCTAACTCTACATTCATTAATTCCATGTCCTAAAATTCTAAAATTGTTGGTTCTACATTTTTCAACTGTATATTTTCCAATTCCACATTTTGCAGTTTTACAGTGCACAATTCTACATTTCCAATTCACAAAATCTCCAGTTCCACTATTTCGTAATTCCACATTTGCCAATTCTACCCTCTGCAGTTCTAAAATCCACAATTCCAAAATTTCTCGTTCTATATTCTTCAATTTTACATATGCCAATTCCACATTTCTCAATTTCAAAACATACGATTCTACATTCCTCAGTAACCTAATCTACCAGTTTCGAATTTCTCATATCCACATCTCCCAATCGTAGTTATCGATTTTACAATTGTCAACTCCATATTCGCCAATTTCCATCTCCTCAATTCAACATTCCCCAATTTCAAACTTCCCAATTTCAATTTCCCCAGTTCTACATTTCCAATATTTATAGCCCTTCCATTCGAAGGGGAATTAATTTGAACTTCCAACATGAAAATTTTATTGGAAACAACCTCCAAAAGTATTTAATCACTAACAAGACTATAAATGAACACTATTCTCCGAGATTTAAAACAAATATGAGATAATTGAAGTGATCGAATACTCGAATACTTGTTAACAAATTTCTTCCTTGGTAACTTGTTAACGAAGTTCGAATACTTATGTTCGACCATAATGGTTGATCGAAAATTCGCCTAAAACGCAATGTCGAGCAGCGAACTGAAATGTTTTGAAACAAATATGCATCGTATTCGACGAAGTTGCGTTAATATCGGTAAATATTGCTAGTAGTTCCGTTTTTGAAATTTTCTGCCGCGTGTTTTTTTAATTATTCGTGCGTGTCACTTGGACGAAAAATACGCGTCACTCATCCGCATCGCTTACATTATATTTGTTGTACATTTCCGCACAA
Organism: Megachile rotundata; assembly: GCF_050947335.1. Classification (NCBI taxonomy): domain Eukaryota; kingdom Metazoa; phylum Arthropoda; class Insecta; order Hymenoptera; family Megachilidae; genus Megachile; species Megachile rotundata. The sequence goes on along the minus strand of NC_134987.1, from coordinate 8,152,234 downwards.
ACGCGGCAACACGACGGTTGACTTCGTTCCCCCGATGCGTTTTGTTCGAATTTAATTTCGTTTTGCTATTTCATGCGCAACAAAGGGTATTAAATTCCATTGCGTCGCGTTAAGTGAAGCATGACGAACAATTTCTGCCTCTCATTTCGCACGCACCGCGATACTATTTACGAGCGGAACTTTTTATTCCTCTGTCGGGAGCCACGGACAATCGAATATCGTTTCGACTATTCGTAATATGTATACTTCGAAAACAAACGTGTATCGGCGGAACGATCGAATCGCTATTCGGAAACCCCGTCACTTTTGTGTCTACAAACTGTCTATTTCTATTTTTCTTATTATTCTTCATTTCATAGAAGCATCTATGCCGTTTTAATTGAATTCAGATCAAACAACCTATTCAATAGTTATTTTTTCTTGTTATGTCGTTATCTAAACTCGTTATTTCCGTTTGTTCGAAATCCTGAATGAAAACCGAAACAAACGCTATAAAAATTGTTAGTTTCATAGATATGCTTTGTAGAAAATTCGAGGATATTTCCTACTTTTCATGCAGTTAGAAAAGTATTAGGAAAATTATTTTCTATTTATTTTTATAACGAAATGATTCGACTTGGTTTCAATCATACTTCGCGATTTTAGCCCCAGTTTTATTTTTTTTTATGTAAAGCAAAATTTGCATGGTTAATATTAATCTTCCATATATATTTTCTTAAAGAACATATCTTTTTAATTTTTGTTACAGTTTAAACTGTCTTGAAGCTAACCTTAATTCCGACGGGTTTGAGTGACGCCGAAAATGTTTCAAGATGGCGTCGCTCAATGAGCATCAAGCTTCATCTAATCCTGACCATAACCTCTTACAAGCTTCCTTAAGACATTTATTTTACTATCACTGTCATATTTATGTAGCTGTAATAGTATTGTATCTTAAACAGCTTGTACTTTCTGTTGAAACGTCAAGCATAAATAAAATTTGTCTTTTATTGGACAAAAATAGCGAGAGTTATAAGAAGCCCATAAACACACATTTGAGTATAGTCGAAATTATATTAAAAATAAAATAGTATAATTATTTGCTTTGAAGATATAATATTTCTCCGTTACTATGACATAATTGTATAATTATAAAATTGTAAAATATAATGATGAAATGATAAAGTAATTAAATGATGAAAGCATTGAACATTAGAGGTAATATGTACACATCTTTGAAACCATTACTTTCAATGTAAATATTACTAAATACAATTCAAGTATAATACATGAATTCAATAGAACATTCACTTCAATTGACACTACGAATTTAATTGAACTTTAAACAATTTAACAAAAATTATAAAAATAGAGCGAATGAACATAACAAGAAGAAAATATAAAAAGTAGCCCTTCATCCGTAAACGCGAAAGTGGATCGTGTCAGCAAAAATTGGCGCTAGATCGGAAGGAAAAAAGGCGCCTACTCGAAGAGAAATAGTACGAGGACGAAACAGGCTCCCTGTCGAAGACCATCGGCCGTTTATCAAATATCCGCAGTTAATCCAGTTACAGGCAATCCGGCAGCACGACGCTCGGAGATTGTGAAGAGGACGAGGAAAAGGGAAGCGGCGCGGATAGGGGCGTCCGCGCGGATAGCTAGGCTGCTGATTGCAGCGGGTAATGACGGGGTCCAGGGGTGAGCAGCAGCCTGGAAGTAAGTAAAAATTTAAAATTTAGTTACTGCTAGCGTGTGTCCGACGGTTTGCGAATGCCGCGGATGTGGGACAAAGATGAGTCAGCACACGCGTGCAACTAGAAACCAACGTCGGATGCGAATCCAGCGTTTCTCAAACTTTCAGACGTCACTGTTACGAGCTGCGGATTTTCCCTCCAGCTATTTCGATCGCGTGGATGAACTTGTTACGGGAAAATTTCTGCATGTTTCATAACAAAGTGCTTCAGGTACTATTTCATGGTGAAACTTTTTCTCTATTAATCATAGTTCTTAAGTTTTAAGTCCATTTTAGGAAGTGGTAATGGAAAGTAGTAGTTTAGGTGGTAGTAGCCTAGATAAGTTAATTTGTGACTACCTGTGTGTTTTGAAATATGTTGTATAAAGGTATATAGAATCTAGATAAAATAAAGGTGGTGATTGCTTTTGAGAACTTTTTTAAATTAACAATTCGTGTTACATGAATTTCCGAACTTTAAATCTTGATCGAAGGAGTAAGTCTCTGTTCTCTTCGTCCTTAATCTCAGGTAATTAGATCGAGAATGACGAACAACGAACAATAGCTTTGCAAGTAGAATCAGACACGAGTAGTCAGACACGTTCGACAATGCTCTACGACATTCTGAACAGCATTTACGATCATATACGTGGAACAGCTGAAAATCCCTGTATTTGAATTATCCTAATGAGCATTTCGTGTGACAATTCTGAGAATAATTTTATTTAAATAGCTCTTACCAAGTAGTATCTCTCTAGTTTCGAAATTTTCACAAGCCCAAACTTTCAAACGTCCAACTTCAAATTTCCCAAATTTCTAAATTAACAAATTTCCTACTAAGCACCTCTAAATTCCCAGCTTTCCCAAACCTACTTCAAAACCTGTCCAATTTGCAAACTCCAAACTACCGAAATCCCCAAATGTCCAAAATCCACATAATCACCTGCGACATATCTCTACGTGTTAAATAGTGTCTCTAATTTCTAACTAAACTCATGAATCACCGATTACCATAAAAATAAAATAAAACAAAGTGGTTTCCAATTTGAGAAACGCTGTCGCGAACGATCCTGACGCGTAAAGAACGGATACATCGCAGGGGTGTAAGCTTTAATAAGGGCTGCCGAATTTCACACTGACTTGGCTCGCCACGGAGTTGGGAAGGGCGGTTTGGATCCAGGAAGGGGAGGATCGCGGAAGGGGTGAGGATGTTACCGAATGAAGAAGGGAGAAGAATCGGGGGACAACGAAACAGGAAGGGAGGCGTGCGGCTGATCGTCCAGAATAAAGTCTCGCGTCCTAAGCACCGCTCTAAGCGCTTCTCCGCGCGCACGCTCGCTTCGACTATACGCGATCAACAGCCAGATTATTAGAGTATTAGAACTTGTCTCATAACTCACGAACCTAATGGCCTTTGACCCGGCCGGTACGACGATATCCCGAGAGTTAAGTTCTGTATTGCCTTTGACGCGGCCGAGGATATATGTGCGTTCCCTTGCGAACGGGGATGTCTCGTTTTTTTCTTTTCTTTCTTTCATCCACTTTCTGAGTACTCTCGTAATTTCTCTCGTGACACAAGACTGCTTTTCGGAATTTATTTATGCTATAAAATTTTTGAATTCAGCAAGAAGAATATTGTTGCTAATATTGCAATGAACTATTCAAATGGTGTTTGAGGCATGATGCGGTTATTGAGGGTGTATATGCATTTATGACATATGGAAGTCTATAAAGTAGACATAAACATGGTCCTTCTTGTATTGGTCACGTGGTCCTCATATTGTCACATAGACTACATGCAGTCAGTGCCTCCACAGATTATAATCAGAGTTAAACTCAAAAAATCATACCATATATCTTGAGTTTATCAGATTTGTCTAACTTAGATATATGAAGCAACTGTAGGGTGCGTCAAGAGTGACACGATATGTCGAAGTGTTTGAAAGAAGCATTGAAAAAGTAATCTCACAGTTTGAACATCCCTCAGCTTGGAGTAGAAGAAAGAAATCCGAAGAGAATCTCCAAACCCTATCGAGAGAGCGAACAGCTGCGATCTCGCGCGTTCGCGAGCGTATTCGAGGCGAATCCGCGTAGCACGCACTCGCAACAGGATTGTTTTAATGCCATTTAAACTAATCGAATTAGAGAATGAATCAATGTGACGATACGGAACGATAAAAGGGGGGCCGAAGAGGCGGCGAGCGGTGGTGCGGAGGCGGAAGGCTGGATACGAGGGGGTGGGTGGTCGGATGGATACGCAAAAGGGGGCGCATGGCTGTGCAACAACAACCCCCGTCCTGCAAACTCCGCAGCTGCCAGGCACAGCGACCGCTCGACCGGAAGTAACACGACTACTGCCTACTGTGCATCTTCGTTCTCTCTCCAATCCGTGCTCACCCTCTCTTTCTCACCCTCTCTGTCTCAGTTTCTCTCTTTGTTTTTCTCCGCTCCCTCTCATCTATCATCCGTTCGGCCTCCTTCCTCGTCCAACGGCCGTTATCCGTGCTCGCGTCTTCCTCCTATCGCTCCACTTCTACCACCCCCTTCGTCGCCGCAATTCGCACACCCTTCCCTGTCATTTACATGCGTACACGTGGTGTACGCGCGCCTAGACGCCTCGCAACGCGGGATGAGTCCGCGCGAACCTCCCTTATGGACAGTCTTTTTACTTCCACACTCAACGCCTTGCCACACTATTTATTTGCCAAATGTCCATTGAGACAATATTGAAATATGGTAGTTAAAATTTTATGTTAATTTGTATAATCGCGGAACTCCATTTTCAACCCTTAACTCTTTGCAATATGATTTATTTGTCAAATCACTATTAACGATCCATTATTACAATGTTAAAATTTTATGTCAATTTTGTATCCGAATGTGAACCTCTGTTACCGAGTGGACAATTCACTTCAACCCTTAACTTACCATTCAATTTATTTGTACACATCACTCATCGCCAACTGTCCTATCATATTAAAACAGACAAAGTTAAAATATTATATCAAGCTTGTATTCAACAATCCTTGATTATTTCCTTGGTTGAAATTATAATTACGTATAAACTTTAAATGAAAAAAATTGTAATCCTCTAAGAGTTAATACTCGATGCCAAAAATGTAAAAATTTTCCAGGTAAAATTAGCAAGATTCGTCCGCATCCGGAGATCGATACTCGAACATTAAATCAAATACATTGTTACGTAATAGGTTTTCCAATACCACCTGTTGTTGACTAATTGCAGGAGGCGATTAATGTCGATCGACGATTTGCTTAAAAACTTCAGAAAAGCACGTACGATTTCCGAGATTGAATTTCATGACGGAAAAGGTGTATTTGGAAGAATCTTTAATCGGAGTCAGTAAACGACCGGTCAGGGTTCATTGAAAATGCAAATTCGTAGCAGGGTCGATGTTCCGGTGATCGACGAAATAATCGGCCAAAGGAATTTAATTACATCGACGTTCAGAGGTGGAACTGGTTGCTCGAAAGGACTCTCGTCACCGTTTACGCGTGTTTTTTCGTGGGTTTGGTACACGCAAACAGAGTTATAGGTGCACGCACACGTTAATGAGAAAACGGGGCGCGCGTAATTTACTGGCGAGGAGAACAGCCGAAGAGGGAGGACAGAGGAAAGACGTGTAATAGGGATATTACTCTCAATATAGCCTAGGGTAACTTGCCGTGGGTTAATTCGGCGTTTAAGTGCGTGTAGTGACATTATAAACCCATAGTAATTATTATTATTCCGCGCAGCGGGTGCGAGATTTTCGAATCTCAAGAGCGCTACGTTTCGAAGGGTTGAAATTGACTCGACTCGTTTGCGCTTATTTTTTTTATGTTTCTTTTGGAGATATTTTTTCCTGAGGAAAATTTAATTTTTTATTTTACCATTTTTGAAGGATAAACGTAGTGCCATCTGGGGTGACATAACACGGAACTTTACAATGCATTATAACACAACATAAAACTATTCTATTGACATAACTCCAGATCATGCAATGATATAAGGAGATAATATCACAATGATACAACGCATTTATACATTGAGCTATTACATAACGCGAAATTATACAATGTGAAACGTGCAGTGATATAACTCGAGGACATATAAGAGGTGGTAGTTCATTGTATCAACGCGTATTCTTCAGCAAATCCTTAGAACATGTTAATTCATCTAGCAACCAATTCATCTAGAACTAGGTTATGTAAACTTTGATTTTATATAAAATTACATAAAATGGCCACCACTGATCCCAGTGAAAGCGTTAAATAACGTTTGAATTAAAAACGGTACAGCACACAGTCGAATGGTGCGGACACGTGCGACTCTATCGAGCTAGAAAAAATTCGATTCGACGCAAGAACGTTTTTTGGATTAGCCGAGAGCCGTAATTTTAAACATCTGACATCGCCACGCGTGTCAAATCACCGCGACGCTTTTCCGAATGGCTGCGTAGATTCGCGTGCCGAACGTGACCGTGTAAATGACAACGATTTGTCGCGAAAGGAGAAAATACAATGATCAACTGCCTTTGTTGTAATTAATTTTTTGATTGCTTCGTTTTATCGCACACCACTCGATCGCGTAATTTTACCTTTATACCCCCTTCGTGTTTAAATTACACGCGAATGTAACGTTATGTAATTTTTGTAAAATGTCTCCTTTGACACGGTTCTGGTACGCTTTCAATGCGATTCTGAAGCTCGCATATTTCAGCTCTCGTTCAATCAGAATGATATCTTTTATTAGGGGACAATTAAGCACCGCGTATGATGGACGTTTTATTCGTGCAAAGAAAGATTAATATGAGAGTATAGAAGTGTTACTTGAAAAGCTAATAACACTTTGTATGCTTTGTGCTTTTGTAGAAGGAATATTTCTTTTCTTTCTTTTAAATTATTCTTGCTCTGAAACACTTTTAAGTACTTACTGCTACTGTGGGAATATAATACAAAATATTTTTTGGTACAGTTACATCTATTTAACAGATCTATTTAACATGTTACATTTACTTAATATATTTGTTAAAATTATTAATTATTTTATGGCATATTCTTCAATATTTTAATTCCACAGAGGCTCATTCTTTTGCAGATTTTATTTTATATCGCTAACTAGGTGCTGTAATGTATATGAGATGTATTACAACATACTATATTGTCATCATATCGTCTTGTTAATAATATAATATAAAAAGTATTTATTTAATGCACTTTTAAAAATTGACTTTTCAAATTTATTTCGTTCGAAAAAATTAAAAGTGAACATACAGTTCGTTCTCGAGTTTCAGCAACTTTCTGATTATCTTTACATGAGATACCTGCTGATCACAATCTTAGATTTTACTTGCCAGTCCAAATAAAATGAAATAATATTGTCTCTATAACTGTGATAAATGATAAAAAAAATAAATAAATTTTCTCAAACTAAACATGTAGGATTTGGTATCAGAATAGTTGCTTCCACAAAAGGATGCTCAATATATTTGTGTAGGTTTGCAGTTTGGAGCTTTCCGAATTATAGTAGCATCGCTAGTTGCGGCGTTTTAAGTTTTCATATAATCTCGAAAGGATGAAAGATCGGGAAGCGGTTCGAGCGGCAATTCGACGCGTGCCGTCGCGACGTTGCTCGATTCCGCGCGCATCGAGCATCGCGCTGATCCAACCCTCCGAAAAAGCACCCCGCGAGAGGTCGGTTGCAACCCTCCTATCGTCATCGCTCCGCCCCGTGCCACCACTCTGGTTGCACCCCAATAGCGGTACGCCGCTATAGGGTTGCACCGAGCCTAGCTGCAACGCCAACGTGCGTCCCTTTTCGCTCGCAACCCTTCGTCGGTCCATCCGTCCATCTGCATCCCTCCCAGCGATCTACATTCTGCACCATCCATCTCATCCGCGATACTAGCCAGCTGCGAACTCGTCTCGAATATCGCCGTTAACTTCGCGCGGGTATTTCTCTCCTTTCAACCATCCCTTTTGCGGTTCATCCCCTCGAGTCGCACCGATATACTTATAACGCGATCTTACCCCCTCGTCTTGGGTCTCTATTAGGAACTTCCATTCTTCTGCCACAATGGCGTTACTCGTTACTTTCGACGCACGGAGAGCAGCGTCGATGAGAAAGAAACCCGACGGTCAAACGACAAGATTCTTCGGGATCCTCCTTCATTACAGTCCCTGCCGTGGCACACGAGATGCCACCACCGGGTAGCGTTTACTATGATTAAAAATCTCTTCTTCGGGGGTATCTTTAATCACCTACCTTTCAGCCAAGAGGTTTCTGCCGTTTTGGAGCCAACGTTTTAATTTGACGCGAGGATGTTTCGTTGATTACGAAACACTGTTTCTTTTTTGAGCCTCCGGAACACCGAATTACGGGTCAGTCTCGAATGGTGTCGGTTTGAATCATTGAGATTATTCTAGAATATTCTATGTTTAGACATGTTCAATGATTCATGACGTGTACAAGTAAAATGTAATTCTTACAGACTTTTATGATTCATTTCTATTAGTGGAGGAGCAAATAAAATGTTCATATAAGCAGATTATCTCTATGCACTTTCAATATGAACAGGCTATTATAGTCTAATGTAATATTCTTTTATTGTATATGCACACTAACATGTACATTGTTACAAAAATAAGTTTTATTATTGTTTTATTATTTTAAAACAAATTCGTCAGAGTGTACCGTGAATTTCTCTACCACATATTGTATAAGTGCATCGTTTCCGCAATGCATTAGGGAGTAAATAGGAATTCGTTTTTATGGACTGAATACATAGTCTAACTGACGGAAATGCTGGCAAGCCATTAATTTGAATATTGCTGAAGCAAGTTTCTGCATTCTGAGCTTTCACGTTATATTCATACTTCGCTGTTTGATGCATCTAACGGTGAAAGCAGTAACTTCAACATCTAACATTTACTTCGTACACCGGAAAATTCTTCTTTCGATCCAATTTTCTATGAGGTAACATGAGGTTTATCGTACCAACAAAATTTGTGTTAGAGGATTATCGATATTGTGGGACAACTCGTTTCATGAAATCAAAGTAACCACATCATGGTATGAATAATCAGAGTAATCGTGATGTGCGGAGCAAAGTCGAAAGGAGCAAGAATTTTGAGTATCAGGAGAATCGCAAGAGTTGTCCAGGTGGCGTATCGGTGTCTGGCATTGAGAGGCCAAACGATAGCCTTAAAAGATACCTCGGCCCCGGATGAATGATCCAGAAGCATCCCCGCCTTTCGGTAACCCTCTGGTCGTGATTCACGGTGAAGAGGACACATCGACTTTAAACCTCAGGCAGACGGGCAACCTCCAGACCCTGGCGTGCAGTCTCCTTTCATTAGTTGGAGTAGGAAACCAGCCAGTCAGCCAACCAACCAACCTACCTACCTACCAACTAACCATCCATCCAACCACCGCAACGACCTACCCACCACTACCACCGCTGCCATCATCACCGACGAGGCCAGGCTTCCATGATCCACTCTCGTTCCTGGCGCCCGGTTCCTGATCTTGCGTGCGGTTGACTCGTTTTCAATGAATACAATACCGAGGCAGATCATATTGAATATGAAAACGGGAAATCAACGAGTGCCTCCCCTTCTCTCTCTCTCCGTCTCTGTTTCTTCGTCCATCCGTCTCGGTTTCTCTCGCAGTCTTTGACACTCGCAGTCTACGTCCCTCCGTTGAGATCCCCGTCGTCCGACAACCACCGTGGATCCGAGAATTTCCATGGCGCTTTGTCGAATCGAGTCAAAGAGACGAGGAGAAAAAAATGATATCGAGTCCGACCATCGGAACCACGATGAAAAACCTTCGCGATGATACCCGACAACGGCTTAATCGCTGCACGTTGGATTAGCCGGTATGTCGGTTTAATCCGAGTGGCTAAAACTACCCTTCAACCCTTTCTGCTTCGTTCTTTATGGATTGTGTTTCGCTACCTACTTTTCTTACACGTTTGAGGGACTCATTTTGGCAGTCAGTTACGTTTGTGACCCTGTTTCCGATGGCTATGAACGGGGTTAGAGGATACTTATGGAGATATTTGATACGTAAAATTACTGAATGGTTTTGAACATTTTAATCATTCATATTCAAAGTAGGAGAAAATAACAGACTATCTTATGATTTTTTTTTTATGAGGTTATGAAAATTGATTGCACAAGAAAAGTTATTTCAAGATCAAGTAAGTTAACGTAGATCGTCAAGAAAGAAGTTATCGTAGGTCATCAATAAGTCATTGTAGGTAAATAAGTATTATCGTCGATGATCAAGTATTACTACATTAAGATTTAAGACACCCTGTATGTGACAACGGATTAAACATAATATTTGCCACGTTACGAGCAAAACAATCGGGGTCCCATGATACGAATAAAACAATGTTGGCCATGAATACGCGTCTACGTTAGGGTTATAAGTGGGTTAAAGGTAGTGGTTGTTTAGAGGGTAAAGTGCATAGTTTGCCCACGCTCGGAAACAACGGAGAGTGGATCGTCTATAACGAAGTGTGTTTGCTGCTAGAGACTGCGGAAATGAAATATGAAAAGGTGTAGAGACAAAAGAAAAAACACAATCTGGTAATATAGTTAACAATTAACTTGTTCTTTCTCTACTTTACTTCATTTTTGTATAATACTGGTGCATATAAATTCGGTAAGAACTCTAGAAAGGTATTAAAAGTAAATATCATTTTATACCTTCATCTGAGAAAGTTTACTTAAAATTCTGAGAAAATAAAAATTTTTAAAACATACAAAAATTATCATGAGAAACTTAACCATGTTCCACGCAAATGTACCTGACCTATTTCGTACTAAAATCCTAATTGCGCCAATCGAGGACCAAACTTGGAACAAATTTCCAACCTCATCCATTATCAGTAGTTGAAAAATCAGGAGCCTAATTACATATCCACATGTCGGAAGCGATCGAGACTGGGAGATTCGATTCTCTACTAACAGTTTCCGAAAGAGTCTAAATATGTTCGTTTGGCAGGGATCGTCGAGGGAGAAGTCCAACGAGCGCAGCGTCATTTCCGGTGGAAGAGCGAGGCAACGTAAGATCGTCGGAGCAGAATGGAGCGTAATTAGCTTTCCAGATTTTTCGACGGCACACGGGACGACGTTACGAGACGGGAAGCGTTCCGTTGCAAGGGTGGACTGATTTCACGAGGAGATGCTCGATTCTTCGGATGCTCCTCGCGTGTATGGGCAAGCTCGCGAAAGCTTCAGTTGCTGCTCCTCAGCGTTGTCGCTACTGCTGCCGATGCTGCTTCTGCTAGCTCTTCAACCCTCCGTGAGAGGGATCCGACGTCGACAGTCGGCGCACAAAGCTTATTATGCCGGCTTGGCTCTCTTCAACCCGAAGAGGATAGGCTCGTGCTCGCTGTGCCATGGTACAAGTTAAGTTGATGGTACTCCACGAACATCCTTCCTGTCTACATCCTCGATTCGGCTACGAACCTTCTTCTCGTTCTGCCTCCTTACTCCTCTCTCTTTCTCTTTTCCTATCATGGTTGCTCTATTGCTGTCTTGCACGGTCCCTTTTGCAGCTTGCCTATCTTCGCGGTAATATGAACTAATGTTCTTCTGTACAGGGATTTTGAAAAATGGAAAAGGGCTGTGCTATAGAATAGTACTCTATTTTCTCATAATCATCAGGATCATGATTCTCAAGATTATCTCATGATCTTTTTATGTCTGCAATATTTTTGGAAAGTGTTTTAGACGAAATGCTACATGTTTTTCTTATGTCGTAAGCATGTGTCAAGAATCATTCTACTGTGACTTTCAGAATCGTGCGAGAGCTAAAATTGAAACACGGATTGAAGTTTCTGTGATGTTGTATTTAACAGTATGTCTAGAAATTTATAGTGATCATCTATCAGTTGATATAATAATATAGGACGTTTAATGTTACTTCTTTCTGAACTACTGCAAGGGTATATTCTTTAAAATTTTGTGTAATTTTAAGTGGTACAGTTTTAAAGAACATAGGCTATCCTGCAGAAAATTGTTGAACAACAGTAGCAGACCAAATATTGATAAAGGCTACTGGTCCTCGATATTTTCTTGCTAGATAAATCCCCGGTTGGAAGGTCCTTCTTGCTTGTATGCGCGCGCAGCTGTTGATACCTTCAGACCCAACTGTGTTTTAGCACATTTCTAAATTTGATCATCTGAACCATCGATAGTTGTCCCCTCATAGTATGCAATACCTTTAAAAATCATATTGATTTTTTTCTTATACTCTAACAAACTCTAGCAACAACTAAAAGAGATAGAATTCAAGAACATCTCAATATATGCTGTTACAGTATAAATATTCCATGAGTACTAAATAACAAACCAACGAAATACATCACGTTTCAAACTGATTTCAATTAGCAACAAAGTTAAAACTGCAATTAAGAAAAAAGTTTTGATTAAGCAATAATATGAATTACTCTCTAAGTGCATTGCTGTATTGTCCGAAGGTTTTAACCCCAAACAGTATCCAGCTTTTTGAAATTGGGTAGAACATTGAACGAGCGAGGAACAAAGTTATCCACGCTGCAAGCGTCGATCAACAAATGGGAAGTCAACAAACTTCCACCATTATTTACAAGCATTATCGCGTCGAGCGTGCGTAAACAGGGATATTTGATCTGGCCTACGTAGAGCACGTTGAAAATCGTCCGGTGACAAATCAGCGAGGATGGCAAAACGCAAAAAAGCCTCAACTAAATTTGCTTGTCTTTTAGCGGGTAAATACTTTTACCAACGAGCTGCTCCGACGCTTTGTTTGCGCAGCACCCCTACCAACCAAATGAATCACTGCTCGATACACGATATTAAACACACGAAAATAAATATGTTTACCAAATCGCGTGCTTTGCAACGGAATTTCGATACGGTAATAACATATTTTCCGAGCGGAGCGTGCAAACACGTTTAGCTATTACTAAATAAAACTTGTCTGCCAATCGCGGCGATTTTTCACTCTTCGGAAAAAAACGATCTGACAAGCGAAACGAAATTTACTCGCAGATATAGGAGGTATTAAATGAAGAAAATAATTCTCCATGTTGAAAGTGTTATTATTTTTCTCTTTTATCTACAAATATTCGAAGTGCTCCTTTTAGACCCCTAACTGGTATGCCAGGATTTATCGGATTTTCATTTCTACTTCTGCAAAGATTTTAAAATGGGAGTGTGATTTTAGTTATCTACAAATTTCTGAATATTTCTCTGAAGTTCTGTACCGCTATGTTTTCTATGACATACCAGTTAGTTTATTGCTTCTCACGAGGTCTTTGTCAATTTACACCATGTATGTAAATCACAAGCAGGTACATAAAACACGTTTAACACCTTGAGTTCCACTCAATCATAGAGATCCTATCAATTCGTAATTTTATTTTCAATTTGTACAATATTCAACTCTTTCTTTATTGAAGTTAGCATGTGTACAATATAAAATAATTTAAGAGTAGATACAGTAGTCCATGGTTAGGTAAGAGTTACTTGAAGCGGTGCATAGAACTTGTCATTAGTTGTAGGTCAAAAAATATCAAAATCCATAACAATTGTATAATCCAATTAAGACTCTGCTTGGAAAGAAAATTTCTCACACCGAAGCATTTAACACAAATAAAATTCCAACTGAAAAAAGCGAAAGTCCACACAATTCGCATAAACACCGTCATCGTCTGCGATCACTCTGTTCGATCTTCATGGGGTTTCAACGTTAGGCCATATCATGATCGTTTTCTTAAACGAAGATACGATAGATCGAAGGGAACGAGAAACAATTCGTGCGCGGATGTTGTGCCGGGGAGCTCTGTGGCTCGACTGATCGCCTTCTACCTCGAAAAGCCTTATATAGGCTTCCCCGAATTTTGTGGTCCACTTAACTAGAAAACCTGGTGCTTATCCGACTCCGGAGCCGCTGCAAAATTACACGCTTCGGCTTATCAAGCCGTGAAACTGGTATTAAGCGTCAGACGAACGAACGCGCGGGCGCTCCTGCACGCGCGCGAGGAGCCTTCGCCGGAGAGCTGAGCTGAACCGGGAATGCACCAGTAAGCTCGTTTCCTAGGGTTCCTGTATAACTATATACACCGGATATCGTTCACCTGACCGACCACCCTGACTTTTCGATCGGAACGTCCCGTGCCGAATCGAACCCCGTTGTGGACAGCCACCCCTGTCTTCCCCTTCGCCACTTCGTGTCCCCTTGTTCGCTAACTTTTTTTTCCATTTTAACCAGATATAACGTCCGATCGACACGTGAGTTTTGCGACGATGGATGGTGTCTTCTGAAACTACTGATCTCTAATATTATTCTATTTTTGGTAACCGGAGTTGCTGGGTTACTTTTTGTAAAGAAATTGGAAATATTTGGATGTTAGGTTTATATAGCATTATATGTTGTTATAGATGTTATTGTCGGGCTATCAAAATTAATTTCGCGTGTATTTCCGAGGACCTTAGGAGAGAGTTTGGATTCACGAAGGCTGCTGAAGGTGATACGTTTATATCAAAGTTCATGTCAGTGTTACTTTTATTTTTATGGAAGTTATTTGGATATTGTGAAGTTTTCACTTCTACAAGCAAGGAATTTCAGTATAATTAATAGTTGCTGATTTACAGCTACGAATATCTTTGTTAGCTATATTAATGTCTCTACGTAAGCATAGACTCTATGTAAAATGTAGATGATATTTTTAAGATATCATCAAGACTAGAAGTAATCGAGGTATAACTTAACGTGCAACTTTGTCATTCAGGTCTATTTATTTTCGAACTTTAACCTAACCTAACTTGATACATAATATTGGTCGAATTTTTTCTTACTCATAGTTCTAAAATAATTCAACTCCGTTGTCAAATTGATGTTAAATCAATAAGTAAATTAGACCAACTTTAATCAGATACCAGTTTAAAATATATTTAAGTAAATGTGCTCTTAACATTCAAGTTTACTATGTTTTTATAGGTTAGAATTAGATAAGGTTATGTTTAACCGCATATACTATAAACATACTGTCGACTACATTTAAAATGAATCTTCATATCGAAAACATAGTAAGACACATATTAGTTGAACGTATGAATAAAATTACCAATTAATATGATCCTATTCAGAATAAAATAGTTAGAATTAAATAAGGTTAGGTTTAATTAACCACATATACTATAAACATACTGTCGGCTACATTTAAAATAAATCTTCATATCAAAAACATAGTAAGAAACATATTACTCGAACGTATGAATAAAATTACCAATTAATATGATCCTATTCAGAATAAAATAGTTAGAATTGAATAAGGTTAGGTTTCATTAACCACATATACTATAAACATACTGTCGACTACATTTAAAATGAATCTTCATATCGAAAACATAGTAAGACACATATTAGTTGAACGTATGAATAAAATTACCAATCAATATGATTCTATTCAGAATAAAATAGTTAGAATTAAATAAGGTTAGGTTTAATTAACCACATATACTATAAACATACTGTCGACTACATTTAAAATGAATTTTCATATCGAAAACATAGTAAGACACACATTAGTTGAACGTATGAATAAAATTACCATTTAATATGATCCTATTCAGAATACAATAGTTAGAATGAGATGAGGTTAGGTTTAATTAACCACATACATTACAAACATACTGTCGACTACATTTAAAATGAATCTTCATATCAAAAACATAGTAAGAAACATATTACTCGAACGTATGAATAAAATTACCAATTAATATGATCCTATTCAGATGTATGTGAACACGCGTCCACAGAGTAGCGTTGAAAGAGTAAACTCGATTAAACGTTTACCTAGAATTAATTTATTTTCTTTCGCATTCGACAGAGAGACAGTTTCGCTTTGAGTTAAAATCGTTTTCCTCGGGCAGGGAATTGCGTAATATTAGAACAATTTCGATGACAAGCAACCGTAAGCGTTGCTGTTCGATTCAAGCAGTAAACTTGATGAGTTGGCAAAGGGGGAGAATTTAATTGCCAGTCTAGGAAGCGAACAACGATTCATCGCCGAGCGAATTTTCTTGAAGCGACTCGAGGCGTGCATTTGGTTACACGCTCGGCACTCGCGCCACGTCGCGTCGCGCCTCTTTGAAACGCCCACGCATTTCCTGGCGACGTACGCGCCCGTTGAAATACTCCGCGACGCGGTGTCACAGTAATTAATTTCTCTCAAATTACTCGAGAAACAGGCAGAGGAACTTCGCCGGCTGCACCGCACGCGCCACCTGCGAGTCAAATTACAATGCGAGAATGCCGGTTAAATGATGAAGCTTAATTGAATTGCAGCCGCGAACTAATTTGCATCCGCTCGAACCGAAAATGGAAATCTTTCGCGAATCGAGCCTTCCGAATAACGAGAGAAGCAGTCCGATATCGAGCCGTGAAAAGAAAGTTTCAACCTCGTATCGAAAACAAAGGTACAAAGAGGAGGAAGGGACGGTGCAAGACAGGAATGGCAATAAGGCGAACGAGAGAAACGGAAACAGAAACAGATGCCAGAATTCTTCTTGCCTGGGTTCACGCCCGACTCAACCTACAATAGACTCTTCTCGGAGTATATCTTCTCTTCAAAGATATTTTCCCCTAATCTTCTTTAGTGGAAAGGTGCTGGGCAAAAAGGAATTGGGCCTTGTGTGACCTGCATTATTTTGCTCCTCTAATTCTTTGATGCAGGAAGGGCACGTGCAAATGGCGTGCACATGTGGACACTTACGAATAATGGATTCCTGGATTCAAGAATTTGAAATTTCTTCACAACTAAATTCACAAATTTTCCAATTTTCAATCTTCAAAATTCCTGAATTGTCAAGTATTCACATTTTCGAATGTTCAACAATTGTCAAACTTCTCAACTCCCTTTTCTGAATAATGTGATAAATGCGTTGTCGAGAGGTAATTTGATTTTCCCGAAAATCAAGTCTCGAATTGCGGGGAGAATGGCGGGTAAATTAACGACATTTTGCCAGTTTCACGCGTCAACGATGACATATTTCTTGTGACGCGTGACGCTGCATCTCCAGCAACCCTCGCAGCAGGGTTGTTCCGCGTTCGCCTAGCTTGCGAAATGACGCACGACATTCGAGCGTGTGTCAAAAGCGGGGAAAACGCGGTGACTCCGGAACGTGTGAATTGACGGCTGCGAATTTCCACGAAAACAATTTGCCCCGCCTAAGAAGCCTCGCTCCCTCTTTTTACCGTGGAAATCGAACCTCGCGACAGAATCTCGTGGAATTCGTTTCGGAAATATCTTCGATTCGACTTCTAAAACTGATACGATACGATAATTCATCAACGTTCTGCGAATAATATTGACAATATTTCATTTTCTTGGAGCAACTGTATTTTACTAGTTTGTACATTTCATTTGAATATCTCAATACTTAAGGTTTTACAACAACTTAGATATTTGATCTTGTAGACCTTTTTTCTGTAATTTTGGAAAATCTGCAAATTCATGAATGTGGAGATTTAATGATTTGAAAGATTTACACTTAGGATAGAGAATTTGAAGATTCACAGTCAAATTGATGATCTGAAAATGTAAAGTTAAAAAATTTGAAAATCTGAAGTTCACATATTTAATTCCTCAAAATCGAAGTTAACCACCCCTTGCACTTGTTACCCGAAGGAAGCCGAAGTTTCCAAGTGTACGAGTCGATACGACCCCCAAAGGATCTTCTGGACTGACTGGCGTGCCATCTAGTCCGACACTCAGCCGCAAATATAATTACTGGCGTTTAAGCCGCTTCTATTGTGTGTCGAATGCTTGACTTGACGAACACCGTGCACAACCGCCGTAGGACGTATATACGAAAACCCGTGGAGAAATGGACCAGGGGTTGTGGAGTCTATGGGACGCGGCCGAAGGGGTTCTGGCCACTTCTGGTCACGTGCATCGTTTCGTCGAGTTGAAATCGATGCCAGGAGCTTGTTCTCACATCGGTCTTTCTTCTGATTATCCAACGACAGACTTCCATGGGGTACAATACTGTGATCTTTAATCTATTTTTAACGATTTAATCACTGGGATTGGGGGGATGGAACTGATTTTTAGAAATCAGGTGTTTGTGCTGGTCGCTTGGAAAATCACTGCATTGATCTTATTCTTATTGATAATGTAGATAAGAAAATGTTTATATTAAATGAAAGTTTTTCTTGCTTTCAGAAGTATGTGATCACATGTTGAATGATACAATGTACAGTGTTAAATGGTACAGTATATAATATTGAATAGTATGGCGTTAAATAATTGAATCAAAAGATGAATTTATTAAAAAAGAAGTGATGGAAGGACTCAGTTCTTGTTGCTCTGTAAATGGACTCCGTTAATATTCTCCTGAAGAAAATATGTAAAAAGCATGGAACGTGATATTCCAATCAATCGCAGCAGAATTTCGATATTATCTGAATAATAGTTTGAAGAGTTTGTCACCGTAAGAACGTCGTTAACGAGCATGGAATATGCAGAAAAGAGCGAGAACGGGTACCATTCGCAGTCCCGCGCGTGCACGCACGAGTAGCGTGAATTCGCGCGTCCTCCCATAAGCGTCGGTACTTAGCTACCGGTGGAACATTCGTCGGAACAACGTCAAAGGTGCACGTCGAATCATCGTAGACCGCGGAGCATTACCTTACGACACGAGATCGGGGGATGGCAGAAGCGTGTACCGCAAACATAAGTGCCGCCTAGCAGGCGTACGTACACAGCCCGTACAGCTTGTACATACACATTGTGAACACGGTATCGCGAAGCAATTGCGAGCGTTAGGGTAGGAGGGAACGTGGCGCACCCCCGCCTCGTTATTAATGGCAATACAAATCTCGAGAGTCATCGAGCGCTCTTCAATCTGAATGCCTTCTGCTCGTGACGTCACGGGAACCCGCGGCTCCTCTTCTCTCTCTTTCTTCCGTTACCTTTGCCCGCCGCCCTTTCGCCGATCCTCTCCTCGTCGAACAACCACCGTCCCTCTCTTTCGCTCTCTCGCTTTCTCGCCAGAAGTTTGTTGTGTTTTTATTCCCGTTGAATGAGTCAATCGCTTCGGTTTTGCATCCGCGGCACAAGTACGCCCGGCCCCAATGGGAACACTCGAGTTCCGCGACGCGCGCGGAGAGACAGAGACGGAAAGAGGGCACAACCAGGGCCTCGCCTCTTCAATTAACTTTCCTGATTACATCTCGTGCCCACATGTGGTGGCACTTTTGAAGTCTCTTGCGTCGCGTGCGCCGCACCGTCGCTCGCCGCTGCCCCTCCAAATTGTTTAATTGCGTCGCATTACCCTTTTTTTTACCCGACGTTTTTTCTTTCCTCCTTTCGATCTCCCTCTTAACTACCCGGCTCCCACCGGAGAGCTTCAGCCTCCTCTTCGGTGGACAATGTCGAGGAACGAAGGGTGAAAAGTTCAGACGATCCGACGTGCTCGACGCGCGTGGCTCCGAGCTTTCACGGAGTAGGTCACAGATTCTTTATCACCGAACCGCCTAGGCCTTCTTCAAGCAGATTTTCACCTCCGTTGTTTATTCGTTTGGTCCAACTTTGCTGGTTAAATTCTACTGCGATCGAATGATTTGTTGATTGCTAGAAGAAGTGTTATGTTGATCATATGGTCGTATACACTGACTCTTATCTGACACGGAGATTTCTAACATGGGACTATAGGATATTGATGTTTTGGAACCATCAAACTTTGAGTTCATTTTGAAGTACTTGTACAATAGAATTGTATAGAGGTAACAAAAATTGGGTCGCGACCCATACAGATTGTAAGAAATTCTATTTTACTATGCAGCTTCATTTATCAAAGCTAGCACATCCACTAATAAACCTCTTATTAATTGTACAACTCGAGAGTAACAGCGTGCAAAAAGTACTTAGACCTTATACTGTCCCATGGGCTAAAAATAAGTCATCTCATCTGTGCTACTACATGTTCCTACGAATTCCCACGTGAAAATCACTGCTCGCGAAACAACTGGCGACTAGGATCAATTTCACGAGCGAGCTGTAGCGATGATTCGCGGGTCGGCAATAAAGTGGAAACCGGCATCCGATATATAAGGGTTTCCCTTTGGTTCCCGGTAACCGTGTGCCTCTCTGTTACCCGTGAATCGAATGATAATGAGATTGTTTGACGGCGTCGGTCGGTGGGCTGGTTGGTCACCGCTCGGGGCTATTCTCGACAGGCCGGCAAACGTACGTGCAGGCATTCACCGCGAACACCTCCGTCAGGGAGCACGTACACTAGTGCACGTAGTAGCGAAACTATGGTATCCAACACGGTCCATAATACGAGCCAGCAGTGCGTTGGGCGTCAGTAACGAGATGCAGGAAGTACGGCTGAGCTTCTCCTCGGGGAGAGAGCTGTCCACGAACGAGGATGGAGTCGGACGAATGGAGGAGTATCGAAGGAGGATCGAAACGAGAAATAGAGAGAATTAGGCGAGAGAGAGGGAGGCTGAGATAGATGGATGGATGGATGGATGGATAGGCAGATAGACTGACGCGAACAGAGAAGGAGAGAAACGGAGGGTGAGAGAGGTATGCAGGTTGCAAGCAAGCCTGTGCGCTAGGTACCCTCTTGCCCGAGGGCGAGGTCGAGGGTCGAGGGCACTGATATCCGCCCGAATGACTGCCACGTAATCACCGGCTAATTATCCGATAGATACCCGCCAGCTCTACCGATGCCCGGCGTCAGCCGCAGCCGTGCTCTCGTGTGCCCCTACGGAAGAGGGTTGCCAAAGGGAGGCGAAGCGAGGAACCGGGAGCAAAGCGGAGAGGAATACTGCCAATATGGCGAATATCGGCGGATTCCATGAAACGAGCAGTGCACCTCTCTCTCTCTATCTTCCTCGTTCTCTGCCCTGTTCGCTCTAGCCTTCGACGACGTCCCTCGTATCAATCCCAACGGCGAATGTCAATATCCAACCTGGTATGTACGACCGGGACTCGGTTACCTATACCTGCGTCTCTTCGATACACTGCTCCTTTTTTAAGACCAAGATTTCTCCGCCATTTGAGTCACTATAGCTTTATTTTATTTATTCAAATTACATAATTTACTCACCATTACTAATTATAATTATGAACTGTCATATGAATTTCAACTATGAATCATATTATAAATTTATGTTATTAATTAATTACGTGTACCTGCTTCTATAATACCATAGCTCGCTACAGTATTTAAAACAGAATAACAATGCAGACTACATAGATTCTATTTTGATAAAACATGTATATATTTTAAAGTATTATATTTTCAAACTTTATTGCACACCTCTAGTTCACCCCATATTTCACCCGATTTAATTTCGCTAATTTTAATTTCGTTAAATTCAGCCCGATTTTTAGGGAATGTCAAAACGTTCGAATCGACCGAATGAAAAAGTAGGTACGTACATAAGGAGGTAATCTAATGGCGATTGACACGTGTCGACTTCAGAGTTTCCGAGATCGGAAAGTAACATTCCACAGAGAGATTATTTGCCGATCGATGACGGTGAAACGTGTGCACCGTCGACGCGAGCTAATTGAAATTCTCGTGTTTGGAATAAACAGTCCCGCGTGCGTTCCACGATGAATTTAGCATCGCTGCTGTACAGTTTGCGCCACCAAAGTCCTCGGAAAGCAATTAATGACCTTGCTCCGGGTAATGAAGCGATATACGTAATTACCATCGCTGTTTTCAACGATGTAAGATCATTCTTGCCACCTACGCGATGTTTCGTAATCTACGGAGCTGTATACGTTACACGTGAGTAAATGCAAGACGAAAATTTCATGCATTAGGAAATTTAGGTTGTTTAGGAAATTGAGAATTTCAATACTTGAGGAACTTGAGAACTTGAGAACTTGAGTAACTTAAGAAACAAGAAACTTACGGAAGTTGAGAACTGAACAACTTGACAACTTGAGAAACTTAAGCAACCTGAGAAACCTGAGAAACTTGAGAACTTCGGAACTTGAGGAACTTGAGAACTTGAGAACTTGAAAACTTGAGGAACTTGAGAACTTTGAAACTTGAGAACTTGAGAACTTAAGAAACTTGAGAACTTGAAAAACTTGAGAACTTGAGAAACTTGAGAACTTAAGAAACTTGAGAACTTGAAAAACTTGAGAACTTGAGAAACTTGAGAACTTGAGAAACTTGAGAACTTGAGAAACTTGAAAACTTGAGAAACTTGAGAACTTCGGAACTTGAAAACTTGAGGAACTTGAGAAACTGGAGAAACTGGAGAAACTTGAGAACTTGAGAAACTTGAGAACTTGAGAAACTTGAGAACTTCGGAACTTGAGAACTTTGAAACTTGAGAACTTGAGAAACTTGAGAAACTTGAGAACTTGAGAACTTGAAAACTTGAAAACTTGAGAACTCAGAAAGCTGAAAATTTAAAAATTGCAAAATCCAAAAATTCAAACCCAAAATTTTACAAACTGAGAAATGTCACAACTTAGGAATTCACAAACAACAAAACTTGAGACTCCAAAAATACAGAAATGTTGAAATCCTCCATGTCTTCCTCAAAAAATCAAAAATTCCATTTAATACCAAATTTAATACCATTCTCGCCAAGTACACAAGGTACCCAAAATCACGTCTTGTTACCTATCGCTAAGTGTTCTCGGCTCGTGCAAGCGTGTATCGTTTTCAGGCCAATATGACCCCAGGGTGCACTCCACCGGACCGTAACAAACGCTTGTACAAACTCCGGACAAACGGTGCGTGGCCGGATCTGTTACGTGTCGCCGCGATGAATCGGCGTCTCCTTATTGTCGCGGGGCCACGTGTCCCGAAAAACGGGCGAATTGTGTTTTTCCTCGTTGAACCGCGGGGACAGTCTTCGAAAGAGGGTGAAGCCCGGGGCGTTCGACGAGAAAATACCCCTACAGGATCCACGGGATCAGTTTTTGGGAGAGACACTCGATGACGAGGACAAGCAGGGTCAGGCCCGTACAGAAATGTCAGTCAGGCTTAGGACGAGGAGGATCTAGATGTTATCTTCGATATGGGACACGGCTCGCCTGATGCCGCTCCGTTGTTGTATACCGTTAACTAATTATTCCGTGGACCCTCGCATACGACTGCTTCTGACTTTTAACCGGACTTGATCGAAAGATTGGAACTTTGCTCTGGAAGGTTTTGTGTTTTCATATTTGTGGGGCGATGAATTAAGGAAATTGTGGATTTGTGGCTTTGTGAAGTCTGATTATGAAGTTTTAGTCTTTTGGAGGTACAACTGCAAATTTTCAGATGTCGGACTTTTGAACTATCCGAGTCTCTAAACCAAATCAACTATCTCTATATTCTTATATCTCAGAGTTCTCAAATGTACGAATTTTGAATATCTAACATCTCAAACCCCAAGTTCCTAAATCTTCAGATATCCACATTCCCACATCTCCAATGTCTAAATACTAAATTTAGAGCTCTATTTCAAGTACTTCCCAAATTCCTAACATCACAAATAAGATCCCCAAATTTCTAAGTGACCAACTGAACTATGTAATCGCTAAATCTGCAGCAGTGTCGCGAACGTGGACGAATTAATCGCGTCCACCCTCGTCTTGCGACTGAGCAAATCCTAGCTCGGAAATCGGCGTACTTAATCGGTACCATCGATGGATCTCTCGTAAAAATTTTGGGAAATCAAGTCAGCGTGCAACAGCAATTAAGATCCCACGTTGCTTAAGCGACTAATCACGTAGGGTGGGCATTATCCGTGATCGAAGGTCGCGCGAGTGCGAAAAGACGGTCCGTGAAGGGATCCGAAAAGCGAGCTCGGCGTCGAATTAATTAACGCCGGCACCGGTGTCGGCGGCCCTTTTCTTTCAATCGAGCGTAACGGTCATTACGAATGGGTTGTATATCAATCGCCATGGAAGCGTGGCAAGGCGTAATATACGCTGGCGTAGGTTAAAACGAATGGGGTCCTCGACGATGCCGGTAGCTCCCGATACGTTATCTGGCTCGAGGAGAGGGGCTGAGCACGTTTTCGTGGACCCAGGTCAAACGCGAGGGGGATATATCCAGGAGGTCAGATAAATTTGGCCTGGATTACGTGGCCGTCACTTTCATATTCATTGAAATACTTCACTCGAACGACCAGCCGTATTTTTCTATCGGGGCCGAGGACTTTGCTCCGGCTCGTTCGTTTCTCCTTCCTTTCGGCGAATCCGGCCGCGCGATAAGGGCTGCGCGACGATCCTACGGACAGATACCGTTGGATGAACGCGGGAGAAATGGGTGAAGGACGACCAAGAAAATGTCGCCACGGAGAGGCTGAAAAATTGAGCGTGATACACGAGGACCGAACGTTGAGTAATGAGAGGACTGTGGGTCCTCTTATTTTTAGAAAATAACGGTGTACATCATGTGCTAATAATACCTACATGTATGTGGACATTCATATTTAGCATAATAATAACTTTGGTAATGGTCGTTTTGAACGTTCACAATTTTAACACATCGATTAACCTATACTTGTACTGATATCTTAATTTTCAGAACTTCAATGTCCATCAATCTTGGACAATTAATCATGTATTTGTATTTTTTCCTTTCTTAAGGATGCTAATATATCTAATTATTATGTGCACATATAAAAGTTAAAAAGTACTCTTTTCTGTTCATTATGGAATGAAATGAACCAGTTGCGTCAGGTAGGACACAAATATATCACCGTCCCTTACAAAAATTGATCTTTTATGTATTTAGCGTCCTAATGCTGCGGAACGGTAGCCAACGTCTGCCACCGAAATAGGCCCATTAAATTGTCTTTATATGCCCAAGGCATCGCACGATGATACGTGCCCTGTTTTCCTACGACTGGGTCAAAGTGTCCCTATAGAAACGTTTGTTTATCTCACTATTAAACCGCCGGAGGTACTGCCGCATGATGGTTGCGACGGTGTTTGTCCAGGACGAACCTTGATGCCGCTGGCAATCATCCTTAAATATCCATTACCTTTCTTGTTTACAGGAAGTGGGGCTCGTTGAGCTCAAAACACGGAAAATTCAAGAAAGACATTTCTATTCTTTATAATATTATGGACCGTCGCAATTTTCGTCTTTGAAAATATTTGCTTGAGACGTTGCTTTGAATCTGGTTGAGTTTACAGGTTGTGGACTCGTGGATTTATGGGGTTAGTTTATTAATTTACTAAGGTAATTTGACAATTCACTGATTCCGGGATTTATGAATTTTTGAGGTTGATAGATTTTCCAATTTTGAAATTTCTGTATTGCCAAATTCTTGCACCCCTAAATTCCTACACCTCCAAACCGTTACATTCTCAAATTCCTACATTCCCAAATCCCTACACCCCCAACTCTCTACACCTCCAAATTTCTACACTCCCAAATTTCCAAATTCCCAAAATTCCAAAACCTCAAAATTCTCAAAGCAAAGAGATGCGATCGCCTCGGAAACCATCTCGTTTATCGTTCCGATCGGCTCGATCGCGGGCATCGCGGATCCAGGGAGCGAACGCACCCCTGGCTGCGACGCGGAACAAAAGAAATAAACGAGGGCGTGGTGTGTGCGTGACATTGTTATATATGTACGTACATACAGGTGCGTGTAAACAATGACGCGACGGTATTCCAGGGACCGAAAGCGGAAAAGACGAGAGAATCCCGAAAATCCTGGCTGCGAACGAGAGAAGAAAGGGAACATCGACGACGACGTGCCTGGCAACAGTAAAATCATCGACTTCCACGTCGAAAGAACGTGTTCCTTGCGCCCTGTCGACAGCCGTATTCTTTCGACAAATCGTGCCACGTTCTCTCCCTTTGCTTCGTTCTGTCGTCGTCCTTTTCGACCCCCTCTTCTGCCCCAACCAATCCAATTTGTTCTTCGAAACGTCATTCGTACGCTGCTCCATCAATCATATCGACGTTTTACATCCACGCTACGAATCATTCTATATCATTCGTTTTTTCCGATCGTGAGTTACTGGTGGACCAATATGTCCGTTAGAGTTCGGTTTTAATTGAAGGGATTAGTTTTCTTGGGGTTGGAGGTGAAGGTGGGATTTGTAGAATTAGTGGTGTAGAAATTCTGGGAATTGTGAATTTGTCTTTTGAATTTTGGGGTTTGGAGAAGTGGGGATTTCGGGACATTGCGACTTGTGTCTCCCTTTGGAGACAAAGGGATTTGGGGGTGTAGAGATTTCAGAGTGTAGGAATTTGGAGGTGTAAGAATTTGGACATAATAATTTAACAAATGAACTCAAACATTGATTACCCCAAAATATGACTTCACCATACCAATCTCCAATATTCCATCTCATAGACTAATAAACTCCCCCCTTTTAAAAGCTTATAAAATGGCGATAGAAAATGGCTACCAATAACTCTCTAAAGATCTACAATCAAAAGAATATAACGCCGGAGAACTTTAAGATTTGCGAAGCGTTTTCGCGTCGAATTAACGTTGTCCGCGAATCGATAGTACACGGCGTCTGTACTTTATATAATACAATTTGTTCGTGGATATTCCGGTTGGGGGCACGGTGGCCGCAAGGTAAGCAGCCGATACCGGTAAAGATGCTAATTAACCAAGTTTCAGTCTTAACAAAGTTTTTCGATTAGCCGGTAAATTGTTGTAGGATGCGGGCTGGGTTGCCGGGCTCGTTATTATCTTCCCAAACAAGCCCTGAAATCGTACGGTGAAACGCGGCAAAATAATAGAAAGCTCGGCAAGTTTCGTCGTTAAAATTGCCGGCCGAGCGACGATTGTTGCTCGTGTTCTCTGTACTTGCTGAAAACTTTCTTGAAACTCTTGCCAGGTGATAACCCGAACGTTTTATTCGGTTTTCAATGCGCCACGAGAAGAAACGATTCTGGAAGAAAGTCCTCGAGTTGGTTTTATATTTGCATGAAGCTGCTCTTGTATCGCGGCTGACTATTTATCGCGAAATTTCTTTCGAATTTCTCTCTCGGTGCGTGCTAACGAAATTTTAAAGATGTTCTCTGTACCGTACGTAAAACGGAGATAATTATGTTTAATATCTGGTAGTTAAGTTTAGCGGGAGAGGAGTTTTTTGTTGAGGTGTGTTTTTAATGATGGTATGGTAAAGTTATAAAGTTTGACTTTTTTAAATCTTTTGTAAAGATGGAGGATTTTAGAAGATACAATGTGAGTAGTTCTTAAAATGTAGAGATGATTTGTTGTGCAATTTGAGGAGTTAAATATTTATTTTCATCTGCGTGACTGAAGGTTTGTGCAAAAATGGAGAAGGTTTATTGTGCAATTTTTAAAATAAAATTTTAATTCCCATTTGTTCTATTGAGGAAGATTTGCTAAAAACTTGAAGATAATTTTATTGGAAGACTTCAAAAATAAAAACTCAATTTGCATCTCATGGATTGAAGGTGATTTATGAAGAAAAAGTGAAGATGCTTTAGAGAACAATTTTAAAAATTAAAGGTCCCTTTGTATCTCATAATTGAAATAGAAATATTAATTGTTTGTTTCATACTGTTGATGTATTTTGCTCATTTTGCATTAATATTATAGAAAAACCTGAGTACCTATTTCACCACAAAAATTTATAATTAAATTTACATCATTGGCAATATTTATCAATGTTCTAATTTTTAAACTTGACTATAGTGATAGAATCACTCCAATAATAAAATATATACAAATTATCTAGACAATACTTGTGACAAAATTTAAAATTAATTTAAAAAAACTGCTTCTTACAAAAATATAATAAGGAAAATGTTTCTACCAGAAAATAACCTATAATCAAAGGAAAAAATTTATACTGAAACCTCTTCTAAATTTCTAGGCTTTAAAAGTCCATAAAAATCGCAGCAGTAAAAGAATTCTAAATTGGGTAGTTATTCTGTAAAACAAGGAAGATTGGCGAAATTCTATAGAACGAAGGTAAACGTATACGAATGAATAGGTAATCAGAGAAACGATTTCTCTTTGTGTTTCTAGAGGAACTAAAATAATATACGAAAGCGTTTATTCAAGTACCACTGTTGTTTGGAAACAAAACCTCCTTCATACTACGGTTGTATCTCTACTTGAACTTCTAATTTCTTCGATTGAGAAGCATTGAAATCGTTCCTACTTACCTACGTCATCGATTCGGGAAAAGTAAATCTCATTAAGTATTCACGGAAAATTATAATGGTTTGCTTTCTTATATGTCGTTATTCAAATTTTTTAACTTTTTACTTGGGAGCTTGAATAGTGAGACGTTGTAACACTTGGAAGTTTAAATTGGCAAATTAAAAAATTTTATTAAAAAATTGAAAAGTGAGTGTAGTCAAGAAATGAAAAATCTGAAAGTTTGTAGATTGGTAAATTATAAAATTTAGTACCTTAAAAATCAAAGAATTTCAAGAAGACAAAATTTGATTGAAATTTGAAGAAACTAAAAATTAGTAATTGTTAAACTTGACACTAAAAATTAGAAAATCTAAAACCTTAAAAATTAAAGAATTGTAAGAAGAAAAAATTTGATTTCAGAACCCTAAAGAATTTAGAAATTAGTAATTGTTAAATTTGACACTGAAAATTATAAAATACAAAATCTTAAAAATTAAAGAATTGAAAGAAAACAAAATTTGGTAACAGAACCCCAAAGAATTTAAAAATTAGTAATTGTTAAATTTGACACTGAAAATTATAAAATCTAAAATCTTAAAAATTAAAGAATTGTAAGAAGAAAAAATTTGATATCAGAACCCTGAGAATTTAAAAATGGGTAATTGCTAAATTTGACACTGAAAATTATAAAATATAAAATCTGAAAAATTAAAGAATTGAAAGAAAAAAAAATTTGGTAACAGAACTCTGAAGAATTAAAAAATTTGTATTTGTTAAATTTGACCCTAAAAATCAAGAAATGAGAAAAAAATAGAAAATCCTTCGACAAAAAATGGTAGAACGAAAATGATAAAGGTATAAATAAGACAACCCCATGTCCCGTAAATCATCCGTTTTATTCCTTCAAGGCGTTTATAGATATCCAGGGAATAATCTCTTTCTCATATATATATCATTCTAATAAACATGAACAATAATAAATATCATGTGTCCAAGAACGTAGGAAGTCTGCGTCTAATCAGGCTGCTCGGTACAAAATAGCGCGTTTATATACGGCATTCTCGGCAATAGCTTCATTACGCATAATCTTTTGATTTCAAAAGACACTCATCATTCACCTCTCTACCCTTCTTCTCCATTTCAATTTGTACGTTCTTTTGCACAGTCTCCGTGCTCCGCGAAACCGTACCATCATGGACGCCATTCCGCTTCGAACCTCTTCAAAAACTTTCGTTTCGAAAGCAAAAAACGTCCACGTCGAACAATTTCGCGAATGCCACGATTCATCAGCGAATACATTTGTATCATTTACTATCACTACCAGTCACCCTTCGAATTGCACGACGATTAAGCGCTGTTTCATATTTTTATTAGATTTTTACTCTTTTCCTAGAACACAGTAACGCGAAGAAAGTTGTAATGAACAATGACTATCGTTTTCCCTCCCATTAATGCCCAAAGTGCCTGGTCATAAATTTGTCTCTTGTTCACTAGCTATTTAGTTATTACAAGGAAATTCCTTAACGCGTTCGTTGCCGAAGGTTGTGATCCAACTACGGAACGTTGAGACCACGCGATATCGCGGGAGATGTAATTGAATAGCAGCAAACGCGTTAATCTATGTATTGCTTTATTGTTTTATTGATATCTTGAAAATAATATATTTTCGACTTGTGGACATTAATGGATTAAAACAGCCATGTGTAGAGAAAGGACCGATCGAATGAAAGTCGAAATATTTCGCTACGATAGGTTCCTGTCGATAGGTTCTTTCCCTCCGAACAATCGAAAACGACTGTCGACAAAAATACACGGATATTGCAATGGAATCGTGATGTACAACGTCGTGTGATTATATTATAGTAAACGTTACACGGAAACAGATATCGAATAGCGAAATTCAGAGGCGTTAATTTGTTAACTGGGATCTGCTACTGCACTGATATAAAACGATATATATGCACTGATATTACCGATAACGAAGGATCTTCTCCCAGTTAACAGATTAAGAGACAATAATTAGAGCGAAAGTTACAGCACAGTTTACAAAGTAGCGAGGACAATCGTTTAGTGAGGTAATAGGGAAACAGTGCCACGCGTATATCAATTCATGCTTATCTTCCTATTAAAATAAATTCGATATATACTCGTAAATCTTTCCAACGTATCACGAAAAAATTCAGTGACTCGACCCGAGTTTTTAAATTCGAACGAAAAGTTTAAGGAAGCTTCTACGTATCCTTTGGAATCCAAAGTCGCCTGCCATATCTACAGTCTTGCTCGATCGACATCTCGTATCGATTAACCATCGCGTCGATTTAAAAACAAGATTAATTAGAATTAATCTTCGGAACCTTCGTACTTGATCTCCAAATCGACGAGACGATTAATGTGGAGTATCTCGAGATACAAGATGGCGATCGAACTTTCGGAATACTAACTACGATTAGAGAAATATCAACGACTAGGAGAAACATCGAAGAGCCAAGTGCTCGATGGACGATTAATCGTCCGACAACCTTTCGTTTCCCGTCTCTCTACACCATCAAAATTATATTCGCTACGCTATATTTTACACATCTGATAAGCTATGTACACGTCTAAATCAGCTTTTGAACGATTCGTATCGTTCTTTACAATACAATTTCCCGATTAAGAGTTTCCTGAAGGATCTCGACACCTGCGAATGATTTACTATCAACGTTTGATGGCCCGATGATCTACTTGTAAAACACGATGTAAACTTGAAAATTCGTGAATCTTACTCTGCTAACGAATATCGAAAATGGTGAAGCTTTAAGACGTTTAATGTACGATAACTTAGTGTTAGAAGAGAGAATTCAAGAGAATATTAAGAGAAATTGTGAAATAGTTAAATTGTATTTGATGTGGGTGATCGAATTCACTGACGTAAATTAAAGGTTTCACATAGGATAACGATTTTCATACAGAGTAACAATTTGTAAATTTTAATTTAGTTATTAATGTTGCAAATTTTAGTGGACTTCATTCAAATAGTCGATCTGATAATCCTGTAGTTGTATGTATATTTCTATGTAAAATCGTAATTTATACAGATGAATTCGATCACCATAAGTTTCAAATTTAAAAATCACCATTGCATACATTTAGTCACAAGTCATTAGAGGTTCAAGGAACGAAAACGAAAGAAACTCTGAGTACAATATGAAGTAGTGAGATATTAGACTAACAGAGGCTTATTGATGCGTTGATCTTCGAAGTTGAATATTTTCTTTACGGAAATGTTACACGATGGAAATCTTGTACAAGAATCTTGCGAAAGATAGAAAATGCTTCCACCGGAATCAGTTCACTTCTTCAGCTTAAAAATAGTTTCAGACACAGCTTTGAAAGAGTTAGAAACTTCGAAGAGTTTGAAGTAAAAGAGAGTAAGTGCCATTTCCGAGTCTTCAAAATGGTTGCTTGTACAAGGGTCACAACTCATACATTAATTCACAGTTTTTAATATTTTAAATATTTTTAGGGATCCTCAGAGATAAGGATCCTTACAGATCCTCATGATGGCACTTACCCTACCCTTCGTTCAAAGTTTATTGACTGTAATCGCAGTTTTCTCAAAAAGTATTTCTCACCCAAGTTTACGACAGGATCGGCCATTGAAACAGTGACTTGTGCGAAGGTTAATTGATATTGCCAGCAATACTGAACGTAAAACTAGCCTTTTCCTGTCATAAACTATATGACATTTCAGTGCGTTGTTCAGCATTAGTTCAGGAAATTAGCGTGACAGAAATTGGTAAAGAAGAGAAGCACGAGATTGCTAGTTAAACCGACGAATCGTGTCTACGAACTAATCGAATAATATGGTGAGCGTAATTTCGCGATACGGCGACGATGCTCGGCATAATTAATGTCGAGCGTTGCGAGGACGCTAACGAGACACGCGTTTTTCTCACGATGCGTTTCCATACGTACGTCGAAAGCCTCTGAGCGGAAGCGACGAAACGATCACGCGAATTCAGCTCGCAAATTGATGCGATTTGAGATAAGCGTCGCGTTAATGACATCGCGTTTCCCGGCGAAACGGCCGCGTAATCAGAACGAACGCGATTTCACTGAATCCGCCGAGAATCGTGCCAGGTGAACGAGAAATGTGTATATTACGGATTTAGGAAAAATTTCGATGACCTATCGTATTATCTATATCATCTTAGAAATGTTTTTGAAAATGTCACGAGTGTGGAGTGCTTTGTATACTGTTCGAGATTTTGGAATGCAGATTACAATTCTTCATAACAGATACATTACTCGAATGTAATTTTTCTTAACAAAATTTTGTTGTAAGGCAAACATGAAATGTGCTATTAAAAATCGATGTTAAACGCTTCGTTGTGATATTAGTTCTTACAATAAAATAATAGCACGAGTATGTGGTGTTATCGTGAACACGTTCTTGTTTGGAAGACGTATTAACAAAAATTAGAAAAATGGTATTCGATGAAGATGGTCTTATATTCCAACATGTGAAATGAATGTGTTGTTAACCACATCAAATCAAAGATTTCAAGAAGCATAAATATGCGAATAGATGGAAACTCATGTGAGATGATTCATATGGTGCTTGTCATGTGACCATCATGTGAAGCATCATGTTACTATAAATATTTTGTTTAATATATTCGATGAAATTTATGGAATGCCACACAGCCCCTATTTAATATTGACTAAGACGTGTGGTAATGATATGTATTATAAACCATCATAAGAGTATAGTTATTCTAGCCGTGCTTCGAGTATATATTATGTAAAAGTCATGAACACATTAACCTTCTCAGGTATCAGCAACCAGCATTTGAATTAATTATAAAATGAGAGGTCAAAGAGAAATCTCAACCCCAATACTGTATTAATACTAACGACAAAGCTGAAGAAAATGGAAAACTTATATGATCCTTAATCTACTGTATAATAATTGCAAAACTGCTAAAACGACGATGCATATCGATATATTCAAGGAAAATCACAACTTATCAATCTAAATAATTTATGTTATGTATCATAAACTTAAGTTCATAATATCATAATATTAAGTTACACCAACTTAATATTAATTTATATAGTAAACTTAATATTAATATCAAACAGTATAATATGCATATGAAAAGGAACTCGAATCGCTGTACAAATATCCAGCAACCTCGAACAGTGTACAAAGCCTGAAAAGAAGGCATTCGCTCGAAGGATCCCAAGGGTGATTCATAAAATTCAACAACAGAAAATCCACATTGATGTAATCAGCATATCAGTTTAATCACACATAGCCGTCTAATGTACAATTAGGAAGTTGCTTCGACTGTATCTTTGGTATCGTTGCACTGAACTGATTCACGGTGATCGCCGTAGAACACTCTACATATATTACCGTACACCTATGTACATCTACTCTCGAAACTTGTATTCGATATATCGACGATTCGTTAATCGTTGTCACCTCTCTAGCGAGGAACTTGATCGTGTCGAACATAAATTCGACGAACACGTTCTTCTTTTCTTCTTCTTTTTCCGGAACGCTAATTACACATTCGTGGTCTTCTTTCTTCTAGTTTCTTTCTTTGTCGTTTCTTGGTCCGTGAATGAGTTTCGCCTCGCGCGACAAACCATCGCGATACCACTGTCGCCTAACGTACTAACGTTTATTCGTTTCCTTCGTAATATTTATATAAATTACTTAACGCTCTATGCGTAGACTCTCAATATATTGCCACTATCTGGTGCTTTCTCTGCTGTCTTTAATGAATCATGTGCGTTATATTGCTAGGTTTCCGTTATATGGCCACGCGGTATATGGCCATTTTTAAGCGTTGTATGGCAATGTACAAGTATGTGGTATATTGCCATTACATCGCCGTAAATGATATATGGAGATATACTGATTATTGATAGATTATTGATACTTGTCGACATATCGGAAATCTTGGAGTTGAAAGGGTGGAAATTGGGGGAATCAGAAATTGGGAAAGTGAAGAATCGGAAAATTGTGGAGTTGGAAGATTGGAAATTTGGGACTTGGGAAGTTGAGATTTTTAGAAATTGGAACATGTGGAAGTGGAAAATTTAGAAATTGGGGACTTGGTAATTGGGTGATTTAGAAAATAGAAAATTTGGAAATGGGAAAAATAGGAAATTGGAAAAATTGGAAATTGGAAAAATAGGAAATTGGAAAACTTGGAAATTGGAAAATTTGGAAATTAGAAAAATTGGAAATTGGAAAAATGGGAAATTGGAACATTTGGAAATTGGAAAACTTGAAAATTGGAAAACTTGGAAATGGGAAAAATGGGAAAACTTGGAAAATGGAAAAATAGGAAATTGGAAAACTTGGAAATTGGAAAATTTGGAAATTGGAAAACTTGGCAATTGGAAAATTTGGAAATTGGAAAAATTGGAAATTGGAAAAATTGGAAATTGGAAAATGGAGAAATTGAGAATTAGGAAATAAAAGAACTGACAATTCATTCGAATACATTGAAACAATAAATTATCGATATTTACAGACAATTATATCAATAATCTTGAATTAATACCGCCATTGACCACGGAAACCACCTGCAAAACCAAAATCTTTCTGTTCCATCCAAAATTGCACCACCCATGGGCAATATAACGAGTCTACCATATATAGAGAGATATTTCGCTGGAGGATAGCGCGGCGGTTCTGCGTGTTTCCGCAGAAATGAAATAAATAAATTGTTCGTGTAATACACGCGTAAAGAGGACAATTTACAATACGTCAGAAACAATATGTATAGCTACCAAATAGTTGCATGTAGGTTTCGATGTATGTACATCTATAGTCGGATTAATGCTTCGACGAGCTAACCTGCGGATCCTGAAATCGGATCGAACGAGTGTATCGTAGAGTATAAAACGGGGCTCCATTGTTGGCACATTCGAGATTGCATCGGCTGCAACTCTATTGTTCGTTGATGGACGAAATGCTTGTTGTTCCGAGTCGCGAGTCGCGTGCTCGAGCGAGCAACGAATTTTTAATCGATAAATCGGAAAAATATACCGAATGATCCATGCGAACCAAACGTCTGCCTAGCACTTTTTTCGCGGTCTTCTGTACTTTGTATACGGGAGAACACGTAATAAAATACCCGATTATCGGTCGATCGATGGCGTATCGAGAATTTGAGCATTCGCGGGTGCATCATTTCATCCGCACGAATCAGCCCGTGTTTCCATTAAAAAATAAAGAAAACCCTTACGAGTCTAAACCGTTCGGTTAACATTTTCTATCGTCCCTAATGACGTTCGAAACACGTAGTACTACGTTCTAAGAGATTGGTCGAACAAGATCTATGCAATTATAAATTACGGGTCGAATAAACGTTTGCTAATATTGCACTCGTAGTACTACGTTTTCGTGGACTAGCGATCAATCACGATTTGTCCCCGGCACTCTAACAAACCCCTTCGTTGATGCTCTTTCGAATCGATAGTTTCCTGTCGAAACATTTTTCCCTCTCGAAAAAAGATCCCGTTTGATCGTGTACTATCGACTCGTCTATCGATTTCTATCGAACAACGCGGCCATTGAAGGCTTCACGGCACGTGTGACCTTTTCTAATCGGTTACACGTGTCCCCCTTCGATCATACTTTTTGCGAACCACCTCCTTTAATTTCCACGGCTTGTATTTTGCCGACACACATCGAGGAAGCATGCTCTCTACTTCGAACTACGATTTCTAATATAGCTGCGCTACGCGAGTATACGAAAATGCGAGGAAAGTACAGTCACGTGCAAAGATGTTCTTTCTTGAGGTTTAGCTTGGGGAAAAATTACCTTGCGTCTAGTTTGATCTCAATTCTTAATTTATTACGAGTTTCATGGTATTTTAAGCGTAGATAAGAGGTTGAGTTATGTTTGAGTTAAATTCAGACATATGATGGATTTGAAATTTAAACACAAAAAGTGTAATTTGAATTTGAGTCCTAAGTTAACGATCTAGATTAGCGTTAAATTATGTTTGAATTTTAACAAAAAGCTCTTCTGATTTGAATTACATCTCACAAAACCTTGATTAAAGTTGAGTATAACCACCCTTTTGATAAAGGACCAAAACGAGCTTCAAAGGTAATTTCCCCAAATTTCTCCAAATCCTGAACGTCATCCATGCGCGCGACTGTATTCGATTACACACCGCGGTGAAATCGCATTGTCCTCTCGTCCTCGGTGGACCTCGTTCGCCTTCTTTACACCTTAACATACTCCCGCAATAGTGTATACCTATAGAACTATGTACTATTGTAAACGTGATAAATACAAAGTGTGCGTATAGCCACGGGTTAATGGTGGTGTGTTGTTTGGCAGTTTCTCGTGTTCCATTCTCCCTCTTCCCCGTATCACCATGGTGGATCCACCTGAATCTTCTCTCTGCTCTGCTTATAATATACATACATAGTGCAATCTTTGGTTTCGACTATCGTGTTCGTATTCACAATCTACGCTCGTGTACGAGGCTCCGATGTGAACTCTCTCTTCTTCGTCGTTCGAAAGAAACGTGGTGAACGGGGCTCCCTATCCTAAAGATTCGTTAATAATTAGAATCTAGTTACTAGACGATCGTTAGGCCTGCTCCACGAAAGAGCTACGTTGTTCAACGATGCAGTGGCTACAGCTCGAAGCTGTGCTCTTCGAGAACTACCTCGATCGGGCGACTCGGGGTATCGAATCGCGATAACTCCGTGAAACATTCAAAATATATGTTAGATAGGTATTTGGTACCGTTTCGCAATGTAACTTCGTTTCCTAATCGCGAGGTTCGTCGAATTAGCGCGCCTCACGAACACGCTAATTGCATGGAGCTTCTTCCCGTCTGTTAATTGTTCAATTTTTTTTTTGTCTTTTTTTCTTGTTTGACTATAATACGTGCGTGCGCGCAAACGCTTAAACGTGAAATACAAAAGGAGATAAGGACTGTCAGTCTTGGATGATGAGAACGTCGACAGAAACGGTAGCGACCCGTGGACGAAACCTGATGCGGAAATCCACGGATCGAAGAGAAAATTCGTTCAGTCTCATCGGTCGTTATCGATTGATTGCACGGGATGAAAATTGAGCATTCGCGAATTCGTGAAACTCGCCTGCATCTTTTCTTCCTGCCACGGGAATGTATATGCGTGTTTCGTAAATGCCTTTTGTGCACGAAGGTCTTCGATTAATTTATCTTCGTTTCTTAATTTATACGTCGATGTTAGCCATCCGTGCCGACAAAACGACGTGCGCTATACCTAGAAAATATCTACATACTTCATGCCGAAGAACACTATGTTACTCGAATAATACTGTTGGCGAGAGTAGCGCCTCGTTTGCAACATTTCCTGGTTCGCCCCTTCCGACATTTAATCTCGTTGCACGAGCCGCGCGAAATGTGTAAAAGATGAGCACACGGTTGCCCTCCAGAGTCTTCTCGGTCCTCTAATGCCCTCGACGTAGAAAATCACAGTGTCATCCCGTTTCAGGGTCGCAACGCGGTTCCGGAGGCGCAGAGTTTGGCAAAGAAATTCGAAATTCGCTTACTTACCCGAACTGGCTTCTTCACCGGCGGTTCACACCGGGCGAGCGAAAAGTAATCGTAAAAACGTGTAAGGCTACTAGAAAAGTTCGAAAGATAAAAAAAACACGGGCACCCGTGTCGCGTAACAGTGATTAATCCTGACCGAGGACCAAGATCCAAATTCGAGTTCAACTCGTGTTCGACTCTACAGCGTCGCTTGAGAAACCGACTGATCGCGTTAACGATTTGCATCGGGCCCTTCCGAACGACGGTCATCCCGTCACGAGCTCGTTCGAACAACGATCGTCTACCTATCGATCATCCGTCGAGAACGATCGCGTCTCGCGACGTGAGAAAGGAATCTTCAAGGGTTCCTGCAATCCAGCAAATCCCAAATTCCGGAACAGATATCGGACCAGAACCCCGGACTCTAAAGCTCCTCGGACAGGGCGATCGGGGCTCTGGAACCGGGCTTCATGTCCTTCACGCCTATCCCGATATCGTCGACCGGCGTCGGCGCCAGTTTCAGCTGGTTCCCGTTTATTTTGATATCGTTCACCGAATGGGATCTGCCGTGGGTCACCAGAGGCTTAGCTGTCTGGTTGGTGCTGGTGTTCGAGTTCGAGCTACTGACGGAATTCGTGCTGGGACTGGTGGCGGGATTCGAACTCGAGGTGCAATTCGCGGTGGTACTTGATCCGGAACTCGAATTCGAGTTCATGTCATGGCCGAGACTGGGGACCACGGATTGGACGATCGGATTGGGAATGGACGACTTGGACCGTGGTTTTAGCTTTGGATTGGAACAGTTCGCGTTTGTGATTTGCACGGAAGGCTGATCGTGCTCCCGGTTGGCGTCTGGAGCCGCATCCGGTGAGATGGACATCTTGACGGGCGCTGGAGACTTGGACAACGTCGTCAACTGGTTGGCGGACTGGGAACGGACCGTGTGACTACCTAGCTTGTCCCTCAGCGCCATTTGATAGGCTACCTCGAAGGCCTGGCCTAGAGTTAGAATCACCTCGGTCGCTTGGTCCTGGAACAAGCAAACCTTGCTTCGTAGACTTCTCGAAGTTCGGTGAGGAAATCGAGTTGGTTAACACAGTTGATCATGGATTAGAATTATGGTTGTTCAAGGATTATTTGAATTATGGTTGTTTAAGAATTATTTGAATTATGGTTGTTCATGGATTATTTTAGTTATGGTTGTTCAAGAATTATTTGAATTATGGTTGTTCAAGGATTATTTGAATTATGGATGTTCAAGTATTATTTGAATTATGGTTGTTCAAGTATTATTTGAATTATGGTTGTTCAAGGATTATTTGAATTATGGATGTTCAAGTATTATTTGAATTATGGTTGTTCAAGGATTATTTGAATTATGGTTGTTCAAGGATTATTTGAATTATGGTTGTTCAAGAATTATTTGAATTATGGTTGTTCAAGAATTATTTGAGTTATGGTTGTTCAAGAATTATTTGAATTATGGTTGTTCAAGCATTATTTGAATTATGGATATACAAGGAGTTTTATCTTTGCACAATTTCAATCTCCGATATCATATATTCTGTAGTTAGATAATTCAGGAAGATTGATCGCATTCTGATGAACCGCGGAACTTAATGTAATTTACAGTTTAATGAGTAAATACTCGAGTAAATTACGATGTTGATTCGTAATTATGAAAATTATTGAAGGAATGTACTCACCATAGTTGGTACGCAAAAGACGTGGCAGAAATGCGTACGACTGGCATGATCCTTGGTGATGTACGCGAAATGGGTTAGATCGTCGGCATCCTGGCAGGCGCAGTGAATGTTGCGAATTTCGTGCTCGCAAATCGGCTCCTATCGATTCGCATCATCCGAAATGTACATAGGCAAACAGGATAAGCGTATTAAGGTCCAACGTTAATCCTTCGCAACGTAACTCAAATTCCATAAACACAGGGAAATTCAGCTTCCTCTGCATCTACCTCATTATACCGTATCACGCTAATTATTTCCGCGAGCCACGTATTAGGCTGCCAATCAAATTCGCTTACGCGTTCTTTCCTCCATTAAATTTATACGAGATTAGAACTTATTCAAATTCGTAGTCAATTTTTGTATTCGTAATAGGATTATTTGAAAAGACTAACGTTGCTTGGATGATTATGCATGCTTTGATAACAATGACTAGAAAAATCTCTTACGTTAGTCACCGTGTTGAGAAAACGAACACCGCGATAAGAAATCGCCAGGGAGATATCGGGAGTGACTCTCGGTTCACGGCACGTTTTCTTCAGCTTCTGTATGGACTTCTTGGTCGACTCGGTGCCACGCAACTCCTTCACGACGGTGGAGCCCAGATACTACGTGATTTTTAAACAAAAGGAACACTTTGTCTCCAGATACGTCATTGGTAGAACTATCAAATTAACAGTCTTATTTCGTATTAATCTGTTCAATTTGATACATGAAGCATACACATGTAACTTTGATGAGAGCGTTGATTGAAACTTTAAACATCGTGACCTAAACAAATATTCAATGCAAACTTTCAAATAGGTAATCTTTTAATTATTGAGATATGTAATCATATAATTATTACTACCGATTATTTGATTATTAGAGACTATTCAAATTTTGTTTGCTATCAAATTGAATTATAAATTTGTAACACTCCGTGCTTTTAACAAAACGATTGCAATAAAGAAACAGTATGATATCAAGCTCTTAAATTCTGGCTAAGAGAGTTTCAGACAAAACACCGTGAAAAGTAATGCTCCGAATGAAATGTGTTATTAGCTACACCCACGTGATCATTATGGTAATAGGCCTTCACCTTGAGGCATTGTCACGACTATCTGGCTGACATCACAGGACGCACTCATTATTTAAGAACCGCGTTTCATAAAGCATGACAGAGGACTGAATTACGGAGTACAATTACCTACTAGGCTAGTTCTTGATTATAACACTTGCTAACAACATGGTGTCATTGTGAAGGATTAAACAGTTATATATTATCATCTTTATCATAATAAAAACTTCGAAACCCCGTTACATAAAATCGCTGAAATTGCAACCACGATTGCATCGAGTTCAGCAGCCACCGAAAAAGAAGAAACCTAAATATTTTCGAGCGGTAAAACCGATCCACATGCTCCACACGTAATTTCTCTAATGTATTCAATGAACGTAGAAGATACGTGATTCGAGCGCAAGAGTCAGTCTACGCGAAATAGCAAGTACAGTTTGGAAAACGTCGATGATAGGAAGAGGAAAGCAATTAGACTTACGTTGGCAACGTAGGTGACGCAGCCGGTGACTAGAGCTTTTGGCTGGTGCCTCCATTGCGTCTTGAGGGTTGATGGCACACCGAGCAACAACTCCGACGGTGCCCTGATCTCGAGTTGTTCCGGTGCCGGGATCGCCCCATTATGCGAACTGGGTCGTTGGGGAGGCTGCGGGGCTGGCCTGTTTTTACGGTGCCTTAACGTACCGGTGGTAGTCGAATTCGTTCCGGCTATCGGCGCACCGCCATTACCCTCCGTCGTTGTTTCCGGTAGTTTTTCCCGTATCTCCTCCTTCAACTGCTGTATACTCGTCTTCTGCGGAAACGAGATGCGAGCTTCAGCAGACCGGTGTCTCGTTCAGAAACTTTACTGCGTCTCGTCTTTTCTACTTCGTATTTGTTAATCAGTACAGGCTCTTACGCTTATCAAGTTTCTGTGGAATATTGAACTGTAGCGTCACTATTGGAGGAGACTTTTTGTGGGGGTGTTTTAAACGAGATACTTGAGACGGTATTGAAGGATTGTTGTCTATAACTGTACAGGTTTCTTGAAAATGATGTACACTGTACATTATGTAAGATATGTAGTCTATAATTATTGTGATTTGAGCAAACAGAAATTTAACGAGGTAACTTGCATTGTACTGCTCATCGAGTTCAGCATTTATAATCGTGTCAATATTACTCTCTTAACCTATCGACAGATTGTACGTTTAATTTTTCTTGACAAATATGTTTTTAACAGAGTTTGCGTTTGAATAACATGAAGATAACGACTGTACAAATATCATTTATAAAATGTACATCTTTCGCGATTGGAAAGAGCAATTCTTGAAGAGCTGAGAATTTCAATCTGCATCAAAGGAAACAAATATTTAAATTGAATCGACAAGATTGAAAGTTTTATCGACGAAATGACAACCGGTTCTATCTAACACGGTTTTCCTCTGAACCATGTATTTTGCAACAAGTTTCTACCGATAACGATTTAATACTTTAAGCGATCCGAAAATAAAGAGAGGAAAAGGGAAGAGGAACAAGCTGCACGGAATTTTCGCGTTCACAAAGCCAGCCTCGAAAACCGAGTCGACGTTACACAACGTGCAATTACACTCGTAAAAGCGTCACGATTCAAATTGCCGGCAGCCCCGCCCCACAAAAAGGAGACTTTTTGCAATCTCTCCGGTAGAAACGCGTGATCGTTTCGCGCCGCTCGCGCTCCGGGAATTACGATCAAACCGGATTTAAACCACGCGAGCGTATCGTTCGCCGTTCGGATTACATCCCCGCGAATCGTTTGTTACATCTGGCTTGCCTGTATAATTTGCGTCAGTGCCATGGTCCCGGCCAACGACGAGTCGCGAAAAAAAGCTCGTCCAAAAAAAATATCCTCCCTGATACATCGAGTTATCGAACAGAAGTATTCCGAAACAACGTAACTGTGCGAACTATGCGAAAGACGCTATAACGGTGTTATGTCGGTAATCCGTTACCAGGCTAGGTTTCAATATTCTGGAAAGGAGTGTGTACTCTTTTTGTTATATTATTTTACCGTTTCATTGTGAAGTTATATTGTTATACCGTGGGTTGGATAGAACTTAGGTCTGGCTAGTTGGCAGTCGAAAATAAAATGAGGATTCCGCCTGACAACTTAGGTGTACACAGTGTGATTTAAACCCCTTAATCTAGAATATCAGACATTACGGTTCAAATGATACTGACTCATATTTCTATCACGATGGAGTAATGAGTTTAGCACTGATCTTAATTAGTGCAATCAAGAATGGTTGAATATGAAGTATATGTAACATATCAAGTTTATCTCAATACTGCTGTCTGGAGAGTATGAGGTTAACCTCTTAGCAACGAATTTAATACTGATCATAATTAGCACAGTCAAGAATGGTTGAATATAAAGTATATGTAACATATCAACTTTGTCTGAATACTGCTGTCTGAAGAGTATGAGGTGAACCTCTTAGCAACGAGTTTAATACTGATCATAATTAGCACAGTCAAGAACGATTGAATACAAAGTATATGTAACATATCAGCTTCGTTTGAATACTGCTGTCTGAAGAGTATGAGGTTAACCTCTTAGCAACGAGTTTAATACTGATCATAATTAGCACAGTCAAGAACAGTTTAATATAAAGTATATGTAACATATCAACTTTGTCTGAATATTGCTGTCTGAAAAGTATGAGTTTAACCTCTTAGTAACGAGTTTAATACTGATCATAATTAACACTGTCAAGAATGGTTGAATATAAAGTATATGTAACATATCAACTTTGTCTGAATACTGCTGTCTGGAGAGTATGAGATTAACCTCTTAGTAACGAGTTTGATACTGATCATAATTAGCACAGTCAAGAATGGTTGAATATAAAGTATATGTAACATATTAATTTTGTCTGAATACTGCTGTCTGAAGAGTATGAGTTTAACCTCTTAGCAACGAGTTTAGTACTGATCATAATTAGCACAATCAGAAACGGTGAAACATAAAGAATATGTTCATTTCAATCTTGTCTCAACACCGTCTGAAGAGTATGACCTCTTAGTAGAATCATCGGAAATAATGATAAGAATCAATTTAACGGATAATCCTGAATCGTGGTCGGAAGAGTTGATCCGCGTACAGTAGGAAGACTGATGAAATTCAATTAGGAGAAAAGAATGGACGTAAGGACCAGAGAAACGGAGAAGCAAAGAGAGCAATTTAGGCGTGTACGCGTCGAGCGGGTGGCATTAATCGAATTTAATTAGCTA
The DNA here is from genome assembly GCF_050947335.1 of Megachile rotundata. Taxonomy (NCBI): domain Eukaryota; kingdom Metazoa; phylum Arthropoda; class Insecta; order Hymenoptera; family Megachilidae; genus Megachile; species Megachile rotundata. The sequence goes on along the minus strand of NC_134987.1, from coordinate 8,108,789 downwards.
ATTAAGAGGGAGGTAGGGCCAAAAAGACGGGAGAGACAGGAGGCAACGGGGTAGCTCGTTAACGGATCCACGTATCGCGCTCGAGGCGACCGAACAAAAACTATTAGCGTCCGCTCGAGCGAGCAGGCTGAAAGCTTGCTCGAGTGTCGCCGACGCGGCTCCGCTCCGCTCAGCTCGGTGCGATACGCGCCGAGCGGACAGGTAGCTGATGCGCGCCGGTTACAATAACGCCTCTCCAATTAGCCACGATATTTACATTATGACGCGATCGGCTGAAAGCCGTCGGAAGCGATCGAGCGCGAGTCGGCGTCGCAGCCACCCCTCGAGCCTCGTTTCACCCTCTTCTACCACCAAGTGCTTGCTTCTTGTCAGACACCCCGTTGTCGAATCGGTAGTCGAACGATTCTTAACAGCTTCAAACCCTTTCCTCTCTGTATTTTCGTTGCTCCGCCCCTCAACCCTTAAAATATGAACATGTCGGAACAATCGGCGAAATAACTGCGTTACATGGTCCGATCAGTGCGACAACTTCGTTAACCGTTTACGGTCCGCGGACTTTCTGCGCTACGGTAAATGCGGATAGGTTTTTCTGAGTTTTTATGTCTCGAGCTTTGGTTGGAGAGGTGGACATGGTTTTTGGTTTAGCGGCTCTGGGTTTGGGAACTTGAGAATTTTAGGGGGGTTGGAATTTGGAGAGGAGTTTGGTCTGGAGGAGGGAAATTTGAGAATTTGAGATTTGAGGTCTGGGGATGTGAAATTTGGGGATGTGAGATTTGGGAATGCGAGAATTGGGGATTTGAGAATTGGGGTATTTCAGAATTCAAAATTTGAGAATTTGGGATTTGAGATTTAGGGATGTGAGAATTGGGGATGTGAGAATGTGGTATTTCAGAATTCAAAATTTGAGAATTTGGAGTTTGAGATTTGGAGATGTGAAAATTGGTGATTTGAGATTTAGGGATGATTGGTGATTTGAGTAATGGAGATTTCAATAGCTTTCGAGTTTAGGATTTTGGAAATTTTTAGAATTCGCAGACTTGGGAAATTGTGCATCTAGAAATGAGGTATTTGAGACTTTGAGAAATTGAGAAATTTAAGGATCTAAAAATTTGTAAACTACAAAATTGAAAAATATAAAAATCCACTTACAGTACCAACAAAAAGTCTAACAAAGGCACTGTAAACTCCACATAGCACCGATAAAACTGATCGACCATGCCAACATGCAAATGACAGCCGCATACTTCGAAATTTCTGCAGGCGATTACGATTCAAAACGCTACGCGAACGTCGCGCAATAACGAGCTTCGCGCGACGCATATCAGACGATTCGTATTCTCTGTTAGCGTACGATTTCACTTACCAAGGTGTTCAGATCCTTATTGAGGTCCTCCAGGTTAGGGCCAGCAGAATTTCGATTCTGCGCACGCGCACTAGATCCGCTGACCGACGCCAGGATCCTCTTACGGTGCGCTGGCTTTTGGATCTCCAACACTGCAGCCAATTCGACCTCCCACACTCTTCTCACTCGATCCATGTCCGTGTACAAATGTTTCTTAAACGTTTCGGCGTAATTTTCCAGGTGAATAGTCTTCAACCATTCGTCCACCGATTGACTGTTCCCTGAACGTTTATCCACGCGTTTGTTCAGCAAATCAACGGCATCCATTATCACGGCTCGCTCTTGGTCGCTGGTGATCCCCATGTCGTTCAAGTCGGCTTCGTCCAGAACTCCGTTCTGCAAACGATACGGTTCAATTGATTTGTCGTTGATGGTCGAAGAACAGACTTCGAGGATACTCACTATGAAGTCGAGATCGTCGAAACCGTAATTTATGAACAGAGTCTCGTAGTCGGCCAGGCCCAACGTTGACAGCCACTGACCAACGGAAGTTGAAACAATGGGGCTGCTGCTGGTGTCTGAACTCAGACCTGCGTGCAAATCAGATGGGACTGCTAATTTCATTCGATTTTATTCTGCTGCGTTTGTTCATTTTCATAAAGACTTTGACAGCCGTTTAAACTGTTCAAGGAGATTTACATACACGAATATTTACATATGTGGATGTACTACTTTACATATTGCTACTTCTTGTACATTATAAATTCTTTTACAATTTGTTCATACAATTACTACATATTTAAAATGAGTATAAATCATTTCTTTTGTTAACCATAAAAAAATCACCTATGAACATATTAGTCTTTTCTACATACAGCGGTGTAAACACCTTAAAAAATTCTTGACATTTAACGCTATAAACGTTACGTAAAAACTTCGATGTTCAAACTAGATGGAAGTATATGTGAAATAATTGAATGCAAGTAATCACTTTCCTACGATCTTCAGACTATTGCGTGAATGTGTTACCTAATTCGAAGAAAAGTTGAGTGACTGATTAACGAGGGAAAGCTAGCACGTATGAAGCGGAAGGTTCAACGTACCTAATCTCGTCTGGAACTCTTTCTCGAGTTCAGTGACGAAGACGGATTCCCTGACTAGTCCTGTTCCGAAGGACGCCATGATCTCGGAGATCTTGGCCCATTCTTCCTGCTCGTCGAAGGGACTCATTATGCTAAGGGATTTCTCGTCTCTTTCACGGTCACGATCCGACAACCGGAACGGGACTTCACCGTCTTCGATTCGTTCTCCGCCTCCACCCTCGCCGCCGGATCCCATTCCGCATGCGGATGGCCCGTAAACGTTTCGCAACCGACGTAGCGTACGTGGTCGTTCGGCTGTCACGGATCCTTTTAACAGACCTGTCGAATAAACATAATTTCATACAAATATTTCATAGCGTCACCTAAGAACACATAGTTTTCAGTTTCATTTTCTTGCACGAATGTGTCGGCCATTTTGTCGCGCGACTCAACTGGATAGTGTGGGTAAATTCTTATAAATGTGTCTCATACAATAATTTTGTACCGAAGTATATTATTCATAATAAATGTTATATTTGAACTGTTTATAAATTTCAAGTGTAGCCATTGTATATCATACGAACAAAATTATGAATATGTTTGATGGTAACTGGAATGTAACATCAAAAGTAAGATGTCAGTAGTTTTTGATAAAACAGGTTAAAAATCGCTAAGCTAGTTTGAGCCATGTTCATCAGAATTCTTCACATAAATTATTCTTTACAAAATGATACAAGATTTTGTATGTAATGCTTTCATTACCTATCTTCGGTTAACTTATTCATTTCCGCTTGCATCGAATTAATGCTACTGAATTTGTCGGCCGTATTACTATAATACTACTATACTACATTACTATAACACAAGCTACCAGCTGTTGAGGTCCAGATGCATTATCGAAGGGTTTTACGATCATGCTATATCCGAACTATATTCGACTTATGAACGTGTTCCCGCCAATCGTACATCCAGCAAATGTAGCGTTCTCGAAACTCGGCCAGCTAGCAATTCCGAATGGGTTTAAGCAGAAACAAGCCGCGAGGGTGTCTGGGATCAAGCGTCGGATATCCATAATGGATATGCTGCACATACGAACGGATTTCACGGATACGTTGAATATTCATCGCAGATTCGTCATTGTTCGATGCCTTCGCGAGATTAGTTCCCGGAAGATAATCAAGACCGACTCTCGACAACGGTGTCGTTCGACAATTAACGTGGTCCTCGGCGTAAATTACATCGGTCGCGGCCCATCGACGCGATCGGTTGCCGATAGAGATATTTCGCGTCGATCTGGCGAACATGATTTCGCAAATAAAAACGGAACGGAAAAAAGAGACGGAACTACGTATGGTGGCCATGCGTTGGATATTCAAAACGCATCCGGTTGTGTACTCTGAATCGCAGTCGCGGTATAACGACCGCTGGCAAATAAATTTCAGGTTCCATGTAAATAAAGAACACGGATAAACGTTTGAGGGTCAAAGTAGCATAAAAAAAATCATTTGCGCGTGCACTTGTTGCGAACGTTACATTTGCCCGTGATCGACGAGAGTGAACAAACAGGGCTGTGCACAACGTCATGGGCGCTGGAGCAAACGAATTTGCATCGCCAAAGACTATTACGATATCCCTGTTTCCTGCCGCAATCAATTCGATAAAAATGTGTATCCGGTGGTATATTGTACGCTAGCAAAGAGATAGGATAGCGTTAGTGCATCTGCTTATTTTGACTTATGATAGGTAACGTAGCGAAGACATAATTTATTATTATTGCATTCTAATTTTTTTCTCATTTTTATTTTATTAAACTTGAAAGTAGAATGTTATTAATACGTTGATCTTTGGTCATCAAGATCTTTATATCTTTAAATTATTACCCAGATGTCTACATCTCCAGATGTATTCTCAGATCCCTATGTCCTCAGATCTCCATTATTCTGGTTGTATGTATAATTAAACTTTCGGAAATTTCTGATTCGCAGATCGTATAATCGAGATGAATACGATAGTAGGATTAAAACAGAAAACTGCGAATTAATCACTAAAAAGCACCATCCCAAATGGATTGCTTGGAAGAAAAAAACAGCACAGAAGGTAGCATGAAAGCTACGTGATCCTCCGGTTACAAAGTAAAAACCTAGGTTCTGTTGATTTTCAGCTCGCATACCTTAAATGTATAATTGAAATGAACGGCGTGGCAGGTTGAAAAAAGGAAAAAGTGAATTAATCACTAGAAAAGCGTTATTTTAAACGGATTATTTGCGAGAGGAGTATCGCGATACGTCTGTACGCGGGGTATTCAGTATGTTGGTGAAAAAAAAGAGCAACGTTGCTTTCATCCGGGGTATTACAAGCAAAAAATCGAAGCTACCCGGCAAAAACTCGTAACGATATTAAATCTCCCAATGGCAGACGGTCGGCCACAGCCAATACCATTAAACGGAACGTGTAAACGTGGATACGGCGTCGTTCGCGATACCTTTCGAGCACTTAAACGCTCACACGGTCACGCTTCGACAGGTGCAAATAATTCCCCTATTCGTCGCCACGTTCTCCTCGTTCTTCGCCCTTTTCACGCGGCCGGGGCGGCGGGGTGTTTTTCAGCCCCGTCTGAAGGGTGTGTTTCGTCGTACACCAAAGACAATCGCGCGTCGTTTTCAGCGGCCGTGCACAATCGCCGCGTTGCAAATGGCCGCGTGGTCGCGTTCACCATGGAGATTCTTTCATACGAATTTCACAAATGAGAATTCGCGTACGAGACCCGGGTACGGTCCTCGGCCGAGAAGACGGGGTGCAGCCGGTTCGTCGAGGGTGAAGGCAAAAGAAAAACGGAAAGAAAAAAAAAGTACCACTTTAAGCAGCGGCTATGAACGCCTTTCAAAGATGCTGTGTGTATCCTCTCCGCGCAGGTACACTCGAGGAGCGTGTTGGCGAGCGTGTACGTACATCCTCGGCTCGTGAAAAGCTCATAAAAATATTAAACAGAGGAGGGAAGAGGCTGAGAGAGGTTGCACGAAAAAGGGGGAGAGAGAGAGGGGCTGGTACGCGCACGTTACAAGCAGCAAACGTACGTAATTTTAATTAAAGCTCCATGATGAAGGGCGTCGCCTGCTCGCGCGCACTCCAACCACCAGCGTTATATTATGTAGGCAGTTATTCAAGTCATATACACAAATTACATAAATCCTCGTCGTGGTCGTCCTTTTCTCCCGTTACCATCTTCTATCTGCATCTCCTTCACCTCCGAGCTTCTATCCTCCGTTTCTTTTTTTGATTTATTTTTATTTTTCAACCCTTCGTGTCTCCGCTTCCGTCCATCCTCCAGCTTTCCCTGCGAAAGCTCCACTCTCGTTGCCATTCTCTTCGTCGTTGCACGAGCGACCGCTGGCTTTCACGGCGTAATAGTTTCCCTCACGAGGGAATCCGTTTAATCGCAGTAATTGGGAAGAGCTGCGACATTATGCGCCTTTTTCTTTCTCCTTTATTTCATCGCCGGAGTTTGCATGCTCTCGACGCGATGCCGCGTCACTCTGTGAGAAACTAACGTTTCCTTCGGTTCTTCTTCTTCTCCTTCGTTTTTTTCTACACTGCTACGTGTTCGCCGGTTTTTCGTTTTCTTCCCTTTACTTTCGTTTCTAATGTTTTTGCGTCGTACTACTTTTGGAATGAAACTATGGTGCTCGATGGCAACCGTGTGGAAACGGTGAATGCTATTTGCGTTACGATCCGATCTGCGTTCAGCGTTGCATCGTCGATACAAGTCTTTGAATCGATTTCGACGAGAAATATGGCCTGAAAGCTTCGACAGACGTCGAGTAGCAAGATGTGCATTTTCTACTTCTTTTTAGTTTATCGGGTCGGAAACTTGAGTACACGATTTAACATTTCCTTCGGATGTTTACTGAAGTTCGACGAATTAAAGAATTTCTTTAATTGAAGAATCGAAGAGTTTACCAAACAGTTTGCTTAATTTTGTCACATCACTATGATCAACTTCCCAAAGAAACTATTAAAATGTAATTCATGATATCTTTCGAATATTCTATTCTCTTGGAGGTTACCACATAATAGGGCAATAAATGAATTCGACCGTGAATTTAGAAATTAAGGTCAACATATATTTACTGCTTAAAAATTTTGCTTCAACTTGCATATTAAAATTCAACATTTTTATTGTTAAAAATAAACCAAAATCTAAAACTTTTATTCACAACAAGAACCCTGTATAATAAGGCACATACAAAGTAAAAATAATTTAGAGATATATAAATTTAAGAGAATTTATCCTGGTACCTGACGTTAACGTTAAAAATACTCCTGTTATTTCAAAGACGGAAATATGAAAAATATGTGTACACATTTCCTCAGATATCGTAAAAAATATGGTTTAAAAGAACGAAACAGCTTCCGAGAAGAATCCAGCTGTACAACCGGCAAATAAAACTTAAATCTCTGTTCAATGATCGTCGACCCACAAATTAGTCGGCATTTGTCATTCAATCGTTGCTCCAGCGGCTTATTCAACTCGTTAGGCAACGGATGCTCTTTCATGCGGCGACAATCGAGCCCCGCCAATAGAATAATAATAAGAAACGAAGGAAATCACGAGTTTCGAATATTATCGCGAACCGTTGGCTCGAATTCGTCGCGAGTCGCCAATTAAATTCAATTGATCGTAGGTGCTACTCGTTCTTGGGCGAATTACGAGGACGGGCGTCGTCCAATCGGTGCCCGCGATGCTCCCGCCAATTTACGGGTGATGTAATGACCCTCAATCATCATGGAAATGGATAATTTGCTAATGACTAAGTAGGAAAAGACACGAATTGTGCTTAATACGCTTTCGGTCTCGATTCTTCTCGATGCAAAATTAATTTTTATGCACGTTGAAAATAATATAATTTTTGTTTTAAATGTTACATATCATTAAGTAGTATACTTTATATTATTTTCTTTATTGTGGGACTTATTGATATATCCAAAAATATAAGTGATGGATTGTAGGATTTAAAATGACATGTAATATAATCGTCTTGTTACAATTATTTTGCAAATACGTAACTATTGTATGTGTTTGATTAGGTTATGTGAGCTTCATAAATATTGAGATCAGCTACCACTTCGATTCATCAAACATTCTAAAATATTTTGTATACAATGACTAAGACTCTGTGACGAGGTGTAAATAGAAATATCTATTATGTGAAAATTCCAACATCCGAAAATTTTTAAATTCAGAATGTTGAATTTGTACTAAGAATACTTGGGAACTTGAAGACGGAAATTAAATTTGACAACTTGCAAGTTTAGAAATATTGAAAAATTCAGAAATATAAAAATGTCAAGAAATTGACTACCCAGTATAAAACCAATAATCGCCAAATAAAGGAACTCGACTCAATTTCTAAAAATAACTGTACATCGCATATTTGGATACGCTAATGACAGCTGACTCATAACACCACTAATTGCAGCGTTCAACGTTTCTGAATAAACCCAGTTTCAAAAATGCTTCTCAACAATCACAGCATCGAAAATATCTTGTGGGAAAAGCACTCGAAGAATATATAAATTTCTAAACAAAATTTTTTCCAGCATACTACGGAAAGCTATCGCGAAACAATCGCTTTCATAGAATGAAAAGCATTCATCGAGCAAGAGCATTAACGTTCCGTGAATTCACGGCCATTTACACGGTAATGCGAGCAACGTGCTCTTCGACCTCTTTGCGAATTGGTTGAACGTTCGCATAATTAAATACTGCCGGCATTCAAAAGCATAATCGCGAGAAATCGCTTCGACGAAGGCCGTCGTCCGAGGAAATAGCGATGGAAGGAATACGCGGACGGAATAGCCGATTTCAACGAAACCTTGAATAACCTGCTTCGCCTATCGCTGTTTGCGTTTGTCATTTTCGAGCGACGCTGGACGAAAACATTTCGTTTAGCACTGAACACTAGTTTCATAAAAATTCTAATATTCGAAGATTTAAACTACTGTGTTAATTATCGGTAAAGTTACGGGGAGAAGCTTTTAGTTTCCTATAAGATTTTGGGGTATAAGAAAAATATGAGAGGTTATGTAACACATACGTTGATGTAGGTTGTACTCAGAGTCACATTAGACCGTTTGGTACACTAGATATTGAAAAAAGTTACATTCTAGTTTCTATATAAACAAGAATGATATACAGGAAGAATTAATATAATTTCTGAAGTTATTCTAATTTATATTATTATACTTTAAAATTATAAAAAGAAAGTTAAAATAAGATCTCATAAAGTATGTACTTATTCCTGAAAATTTTTTATTATTTCACAGTTTTCGATTGGATAACAAATAACGTATATAAAGTTTAGATTATTATGTTATGTCCAGTGGAGTTTTATCGTCCAAATCCATTAAACGAATCTCAAATAAATGCAACACAGCAGGCAAACATAATCAGACCTGCATGATAAGACTCTCGTTGATTTTCATTTGTCAGGTACACTTTATTCGTGGTGAATTGCTTTCACCGAGAAAAAAGGTATTCGTTAAATAGATGATCGAACAAAGAGTTCAAGTTTGGAAGAACTCTTTCTTCGGAAGAATCGAAAAAGGAGCACGATCGAAAGTTGATTGTTATTCGTTCGCACGGTCGTGAAAATCGAATTGTATATTTATCCAGATGCTCGCTATATTTCGTGGCTGGATTATAACATAACACATGCGGGACAAGACCTGTGCCGTGGCCAAACTTAGAATCGACCCTAAAAATACCAGAATTGCGAGCCAGAAATAATTTTCAGGCAACACGATTTCTACGAGGAAGATGAGCCCACAATGCACGTTTAATAGGCGTCGATTCAACTATCATTATGAATCAATTGATCGAACGATCGTTAGAGCCGCAGTGTCGTGCGCTATGAAATTCTGCATTTTCATGCAGTTCTTATCGAGATTGACGCACTAAGTACATATGTGCGCGATGTTTGTGCGTAATTCACCGAGGGGAAAATATCTCTAACTTTCTTCGTCGATGTTTTCTCTGAAGGAATGCGTTTCGACGAAAGAACGCGGCGGACAGAAAAAAGTTGCTCTTTCTTTAAGTAAATTTCATAAATTTGCATGGAGAGTGTCTTGAGATTATGGTACAAAGCGCGAAACAGTACGCTTGTTCCTTTATGTAATTTTCATCTCAAAAATATTACCCTTCGTTACGTTAAGAGGTAACTCAACCTTTCGTTGCACTTGTCTTGTAAAAAAATACAATTCTCACGAGTGCAACAATGAAATGACATTGAATGAAACTCTGTAAAATTTCTGGACAACGACTTTGAAAAATTTATTACATTTTAAATTTTATTCCATTGCAAATGGAAATAAAATCTTATCAAATCAATAACTACTGTGATATGATATAACATATGTATTATAATACATATCGATAGTGATATTACATAGATTTCAACCAGACTTCATTTTTTAACATCAAAACACTTTTCTCCAATTAACTCCAAGTCAATAAAAATAAAGTTACATTGAACTCATGAAAGTTAACGAGACATTCAAAAATAGTTACTGTCGAAAATAATTTTTTACCTTTATCAGTTCGAAAATCGCATAAACTTGAGCACAACCGGGAAACCGATTCTCGTCTCGCGTCCTCGAAGGTGACGCAACGAGCGGACAAACTATTACTGTACACCAAGCCACGCGACGAGCAACAAGTACACGCGCATCGCGGTTTTTGCCAGGCACGCCAGGAACTTCGAACACGCAGGATTCCCTCGGAGAATGCACGTGGCACTAATGCACTCGCGCGTACACTCCGCTGCAACGTAGGCCTTTGCCTAAGGACGAGTATGGAGGGGGACCAAGCGTTCGTTCCTCTTTTTCGGGCAACTGATAATTCCACAATTTTGAGATTTTTGGAATATTTTCAGAATCTGAATTATTCTGAGTTTTCAAGTTTTGAAGAATTTTCAAGTTTCAGAGAGTTCAAATTATTCAAATTGAGAATTCAATTTATAGTTCGTTAATAGGTAAATTTACTTGTTTTGTAGTTTCTATATTCTCAAATTATTGTATACGTAAATTCACTCATTTTGAAATTCCAAGTTCTCCAATCTTTAGACTACCATATCCACATACTCAAATCTCAAGTTCCACAATGTCTGCATCTCCATATCCACATTTATAAATTCCAAGATCTATGTCTTTTCAAACTAATGAAATTTTCATGTGACATTTTTAAATTAACAAATTTCAAAATTGTTAAATGTTTGGACTTGAAAAGTGTGAAGTTCCTGATTCGTTCCAATAGGAAAGAAGATTTGTCGACGAGTGTACACGTTCGAGTGACGCGTTAAGAGGAGCGCAACCAACGTTCCCCGCATTGCGAACGCCTTGTCCCATGTAATTTTTCCTCTCTTTTCCGCTCGCGACTAGCCAGCCAGTCCTTTTTCCTGGCGACAGGACACGTTGCACGCCTCTGACCTCCCTCGTTCCCGTGTTCGCTAACTACGAACAATGGGCCACATGTGTTTGGTCGTTACACCAGCGAACCATCGTCGGTTCGCTGACTTTTGGAAAAGCGACCACCTCGCCTCTGCGCGAACACGCGTGTCATTTTTGTAAAAATTCCTGCAGCTGGCCCGCAACCGCCTCGCTGCACACGATTTCGCCCGCCGAAACCCGCTACCCGCTCGCGTCAAGTGCACCGGTTAGCGAGCCGTTATTTCACGTTCCTGCATTTTGCTAAATATTTTCTTCTCGTCTTCTATTTTAACTTTAAACTATCAAATTAGTCACTTCGCCACAACTTTCTTCTTTCAAGGTGGCTCTCGAAATTACAGTAAAGACAAGTGTTATTTGTCACTGGCTCTAATAAATGATTTTAAACGTGAACACAGTAATGTAGCAGAAAGCAGATCGATGTGCTAGCTTCAAACATTATTTGTCACTGACTATAAGTGATTTTTTAGATTATAAATTAAGGTTTCACTTTCATGTTTTTTAACAGATTTGAACAGGGTAATAATACGACAAAAGCTATTAAATACTCTTTGGCAAAATTCATTTTGTGAATTTTCACAGTCGTGATCATTAATCAAGTGTACCAACACAGTCAACGTCACGTCAAGAATCATATAAGATATTAAACATGTCCTACTTAAAAAAACCTCCCTACTTTGAGAAACATGTGAATATTCAAATCGTTACGTACGTTTCAGATCGCCATGAGTTATCCTCTGTTCCTCGATCTTCTGTTCTAAACTTGCACGAGTCAACAAACACGCGTTACGCATCAAATCGGAATAAATAAACAATGATAAGACACTTCACTTGAACCGTTCAATAATCTTGACGTTCGATCGTAAGATTCGAATCGTTCGATATCGGATTGTCGGGAGCGTAGAGCACGAGTTGTCGGTGTACCGTGAACACCGTAATTCCTTCTGCACTGTGTTTCCTTGACGTTTGCAGTCACGGAAAGCGGATTGTATCGGTTTGTTGAACGCGAACGACACGCCCTGACCCGCACGAGCCACGCGATGATCCACCTGCCTCGATCGATCCTCGTTCAGCCGCGCACTGACGCTCGATACCTCGCTACGATCGATCCTCCTTCGACCACGGAACACGTGACCCAACGTTTCCTCCACCGAACTACCTGTGCGTGAGTCAACCGATCGACTTTTCACCAATTTCCGCCCAATTTTTCTTAACACCCAACGATTCTTCACAGCTTACATGGTACATGGGTCTCGAGAGACCCTTGTAACATATGCAACGAATTACGTCATTGATAGATGGGAAGCTCTTTGAAGAGTCGAGGAATTACTCGGTTAAATATTTCTAATTCACGCGTTTGGAAGTTTAGAGATTTTGGAGTTGAGTTGGGAAAGAACATTGAGGATTTGGACATTTTTGGAATTTTTGGTGCGTTTAGGGACTTGAGGAATTTTTTATATATGGGGACTTGAAGACTTTAAGAATTTTTTTTGTTTGGTAAATTTGGAAAACGTAGAAATATAGCAATTGAAGAAGACATCTTGTAACAAAATAATAAAGTTTGAAAAGACCCAAATGATGTCATGAACACGTCAAACGGAGATCCCCACCACGGTTCTCGAAATTAGTACTCGCAATCTCATCAAGATTATCAGTTGTTCGAATTGAAGCGATAACTTGATCTTGCGTTCGATACAAATGTTCTCGTGAAGAGCTTGTGTTTTATTACCTATTAGCAAACTGATAAATAAACTTGATCGATCAATGACAATCCATTAATTCTGCAATTGATCTGTTTATTCGTTGCATTCTATTCTTTCAATCTAATGTGTTTTGGAATCTGTACGTTCTTCTTTCTAATACATATTGAAGAATCACATACCGATACTAATTAACTCGGTTCATTTAAAAACTGCTGACTCAACTCATCCATAAAATTACTGAAAAAGGATGATAATAATCAGAATAAGAAATGATTAACGTAATAACACGTTATTAAGTCACGTGAAATTGCGTGCTATCATTTGTAACACACGAACCATTCATTTTCCAAATTAACCTCCATAAAACAAAAGTACTTTCAAGTATTTTACCAGTAATAAAATTCAAGTACAACAAAATGTTACAAATATTACAAAAATTTCAATTGTGGAGTTAGTCATTTTGTGGTCGACTCAAACGACGTAGATTCTATTCGACTATACCTCACAATTCCTAAACGTATAATGTACAATTCTCTGATTTCATGTGACATGATATCAACGCTACCGCGTACACATGTATGACATCATAAGAGCTACCAGACCTATCACATATGCCTCGGTAGCATATTTTGATCGCCTTTGCGTTACAAACTCAACATTTCAATTCGAAAAACTTGAGTAAAAATTTGACGTAAGCTGTGAAGAGTTGGTACATCGATTATTACCTTCGCATCAATAATATTAATTTGACTATATTGAAGTATCAGCGTTTGAACACCTTCTGAACGCTGGAAGCACAAAGATCGAATCAAGATGCACGTCCAGCACAAAATAACCCGACACTCGAATACTTTCGTAACCTTTTATCGACCTCGCAACTCGAATTCGACCCGAGGATCGTAATTGAAGGAGAGCGTGGCAGGAGCGTGGAACCGGTCCGAAGGCTTCGATAAAGCAAGGAATCTCGGGTAGAATTTCAAACGTGGATTCTCGTCGTGGGTCTACGAGATCGAAAGAAAGTAACACAAGTAACCGATCGGGCAGTCAACGAGCGTTTGACCCGCGTGCGTTAGGTTCTTATCGTTGGGTAAACGCCTGGCGAGCTTACGCGGTCATCCGAGTAACGCGATGGACTCGTTCGTCGACGTGCCACGAGGCTGCTTAACGAGACGACTAATTCGAACGAGTTAGGTCCACGAGGAGTTAGTTGGTGGTGGTGGTGGCAATGTAAGAGGAGTAGGAGGAACAGACACCGAGGGAGAGGAGGACGGAACCCGGTCCTCGCCACCCGCACTACCATCGGACAATGAGAACGAAAGAGGCCAACAAACCGGAGGAAAAGAGGAACAGAGAGACGTAGAAAGTCGCCCGACTCGTATACGACCAGCATGTTGCGAGCACGGAAAGATGACCCCAGAGATGGGACTAGCTTGCTGGGACCCCAGACCGAATTATGTTCCCTTCTAGGCTGGGATAGAGAGAACTATTTAGAACATTTGTGAGGACGGTCTTCAACCTGCTTCTCCTTTAGGCTTTCTTATTTGCATTCACGTTTTTGTACTTCGATTGTACGATTGATAAATTTTGACATTTTTAGACTTTTGAGGAGTTGAGTCGATGAAGAGACAAATTTTAGATGATCGAACAGTAGGTACAATTTGTTAATATCTAAATGAAGAGGTTGCATTTTCAAGTTCACAAAGTTCTAATATCAACGTTGAAATTCTTCAGTTGCAAACTGAATATCAAAACTTGATTCTTCATATTAAAAATTGATTCTTTATATCAAAAATTATATTCTTGAACTACTTCGTAAAATTTAAAATGCTTGTCTGTTTCTTACATCTCCAAACTTCTAAATTTACAACTCCTGAAATACCCAAATCCCTAAATCCCTATGTATCCATGTCAAGTCCCAAAATTATCTATTGAAGCAGTTGATACTCAAGTGTATATTTTCATAAAGAACAGTTCTACCATGTAATTTTAATGTGAAAAAAATATGTGCTGCATTTAAGTTTCGGAGGCAAGAAAGTTTCAGGTACCTGAAAACACGCAAACGACCCTGAAGAAGAATTGAATGGCAGCGGAGAGGACAATGAATCCACGCTTACGTGGATCGCGCTTGCATATGGCGAAGGTTCGTTCCAACTGACCAGACACGACCATTGTGATGTTAATGAGCAGAAGACTCGCTTTCCTGAAAGTCGCGTTTTTGTTCACGAATTGCGTGCTGTGTATAAGTATCTTGTGCAGAACAAATAGTATGAAGAGTTCAGGTTGACACCAAAAGTGACTGCTGTTGAACGGACAATATGAAGACTTCGTGTTAATAGTGAAAATGTCTGCTGTTGAACGGACAGCTATATCAAGATTCAAAGTTAATACCAAAAATGTCTGTTATTGAATAAACAATAAAATGAAGAATTCAAGTCAACTCCAAAAATATCTGCTATTAAACAAACACTTATATCAAGAAATAAGTTGATACTAAAATCGTCTGTTGTTGAACAAACAATAAAATGAAGAATTAAAGTCAACGCCAAAAATGTCTGCTGTTGAACGGACAGCTACATGAAGAAATTAAGTTGATACTAAAATCGTCTGTTGTTGAACAAACAATAAAATGAAGAATTCAAGCCAACACCGAAAATGTCTGCTATTAAACAAACAGCTATATCAAGAAATAAGTTGATACTAAAATTGTCTGTTGTTGAACAAACAATAAAATGAAGAATTCAAGTTCACATGAAAATTGTTTGCTATTGAACAAACAACAATATGAAGACCTGACGTTGATACTAAAAATGTCTGCCGTTGAATGAACAACAAAATGAAGAAATCAAGTTGACATAAAAATTGTCTGTTGCTGAAGAAACAAAAATATGAAGCTTTGAAGTAGACACCAAAATTGACTGCTACTGAACAAACTTAACCTTGCTGCTTTCTCCACAAAAAAATTAAGATAAATAAATAAATTACTATACCTAAATTAAAAATTGAAATCTAACCAATAGATGATGGAAATAAAACGTATCTCACGAAGAAGAAGAGTATCTAACCAAAATAGCTAGCCAAGCGTTTAAAGCAAAAAGTTGTAAAAAAAGTATGCAATTAAAAATGTGGTGTCCAGATTTGATCATCAATTCAAATATATATCGTCACGAATAAATATCATAGTTGTAATAAAGTTAAATTTTGATTATCATATTAATGGATCGAACAGGTCAGTGCTACTCATCGAGTGACGCCGGACAACGCGGTAAACAGATTCTACAGAGTGTATGACTCCTCGCACACGTCACAATCGTTGCAGAGCTGTCGGCAAGTTCGTTAGTCTGGTGTTCTGGGAAACTTCTTGGAGGTCATGACTAATCCATTCTGCAGCGAAGGAAACGGTACGTGATCCATTAAAATGCAAGACGCGCGCGAGTGAACACGACGAAAGCTCCGTTGCTTCCGTTCAAGATCAACAGACGCAAGTGAACAACAACCAGTAATTGTAGCAGTTCGTAAAAATAAGTGCGGGCGTGAAGCCGAGGAATTATCTATTTGCTTTGTTTCAGATTATTTCGTGATCTCGATTGGTACTTTGTGAAATTGAGATTGCTGCGGGCATCGATGTCTCTGGAGAGGAACTTGAATGTAAGAGGGTTGAAGGATTTGCAAATTTTATTGTGTTACTGCAGGGTATAGTTTGGAATATTTATTTGTACATATGTGTGTATTTTCAAATTTTAAATTGGCACAATCTTCATGGTTTCAAGTCCCAAATTTTTTAAACTTCTAAATCCTCAAAGGTAATGTTTGCCAGATCATAAGATGTACAAGTCTCTAAATGACATAATTTCAAATTCACGAATCTCTAAATGTACACCTTGCAAACTCCTCAAGTCTCTAAATTTCCAAATCTCTGAAGCTTCAAACTTTAACTTCTCCAAATCTCTAAATTTCCAAATCCCGAGTTCTCCAAATCTCTAAATTTCCAAATCCCAAATTCCCCAAATCTCTGAAGTTTCAAACTTCGACTTCCCCAAATCTCTAAATTTCCAAACCCCGAGTTCTCCAAATTTCTAAATTTCCAAATTCCTAATTCCCCAAATCTCTGAAGCTTCAAACTTCGACTTCCCCAAATCTCTAAATTTCCAAATCCCGAGTTCTCCAAATCTCTAAATTTCCAAATCCCAAATTCCCCAAATCTCTGAAGCTTCAAACTTCGATTTCTCCAAATCTCCAAATCCCCAATCTCCAATTTTCAAAAATTTATACTCGAAACCCTCCCAATTTCTTAAACTCCTCAACCTTCCAAATACCTTCCTTACCAAAACCCTAAATCATCCCAAGTCCAATCTCCAAAATTCTCCAAATATCCCAAATTCCTCCGCACCCCCATTCTTCCCCCAATTTCTATTCCAATATCGAATCAACAAAATTCGTAAAATTTATTTATTATTTCCCTTATTTTTCACAACCTAGTAAGAACCGTATGAAGTCCACAGTAAAAGTGTAAACATACCGGTCAGCAATGACCCCAAGGCAGTCATCCTATAAAACTCTAATCGTCGCAATAGATATCGTGTCACCTGTCACTCCACGTTCCACTTTTCAACGAACAAAAACTTGCGCTTGCAGCGAGTGAACTAGAAAGATAGGGTTTTTCTCTATATAAAATCGAGACTAGAGTAATGGAACGGAACGGAGGAAACAAACACGCGTAAAACGAGAACGAACATTTTCCCGCGACTGGAAGAAGCGACGAGATTATGACATCGAAGAGGAATGCATAAGCCACGGAACATGAGTCACGTTAAACTGTCGCGATGTTCTTTCAACGACCGTTTCCCTCGACTTTTTCTCGCGTTCGTCGAAACACCAGCTCATAGATAATTCGAGCATTCCTGTAATTGAGGCGATAAGTGGGCTGCCTCGCGATTACAACTCGCTTGGGAACACTGGGATATTATCGCGGCTGCTTACAATTAATTTCGTAACGATGTTTGTCGGTTAATTAAAAAAACTCCAGTTGGGAACGGAAATCGACCTCTTCGATCTCGGAATTTTAGATGAAAATATGTTAGTCTCTTTTTTTTAATTTAAAATATCTGGATGGGTATGAAGATCTTGTACTCCATTTTGAGGTTTTTATCTTTCATTTTATGTTTTTTATCTTTCATGTGGTACAGTAAGATGGCGGAAGATAATGTGGATCACGTTTGTCAACTTACTGACAAACATGAAAACTTAAAAGTATAGAATGTAGTTGTTTAAACATTATTAATTTCGTATCATAGTGTAAAGATAATGTAGATATACTGTAGAAAGAATTAGTTTTTTAAGACCTCTTCAGGGAAACTTTTTTTGAGGTTAGGAAAAAAAATGTAGATACTTGATATAATTATATTTTAGTTATTTTAAACTGTTGCGATTGAAATAAACAAATACCAAAAACATTAATAATATACTCAAATGTAACCCTTGTTGAACTAAAAAAAAATAGACATTCATTGTCAATGTTTGTGAAGATGTTAGGTCTCAATCTCTACATTTAAAATATTCTCTCAAACATACCATGTATAAATTTTCTAAATTCCCAAATTTGAAAATGAGTCACTATAACGAGTACTGCATTTATTATATCCTTGACAAAAGACTAATTTAACAAAATCTACAAAAATAATCTCCAAAACAAAAATAGTAAATAAAGTCATCACAAACGCTAGTGTTAACAAGGGTTAGCATAAGTCGAACATTGACTGAGAAGCAACAGAACGTGTACATCGAACAGTCGTGTTCAGAGAGAAACATAAGCTCGGTCGAACAACGAAAGGGAACCGGAATTTATTTGCAGCGGGGCTGGTTAACTTCTCATTGTGCCTCGTTTATGACCGTGACGGAAAGTGCACGCCTCTTTGTTCTTGAACGGAAGAACGCGGAAATTCATGCTCGAAATCGACGTTAAATTGCGATTCCCTTTGACTTGCAACTTTGAGCTTCTAAATGCGACCTGGAATTCTGATTGTACAATGAAAAGAATTATATTTTCCTCGTTTTTCCCGTACCGTGTCGTTTGCGGAGATTCGTTTTCGACGGAAAGAGGGATGATCGTTCTTCGACAGTTATCTAATCTTGAAATTTACCCTGAAAGTTGATGGAACTCTTCGTTTTGTAATTTGTTTTTTCAATTTTTTTGGGGGTTGAGTGCTTCAAGGCTTCTATACTTAAATAATTATTTTTTAATGAAATTATTTAAACTATGATTTGTACTATAACTTTATACTATAACTGTTTTGTTTTTATGGATGACAGTAAAGTATGGAGCTATGAGTAAATAATTATAATTACAATCTTGGAATATATAAATAATTATATCTATTAGCAATTTTTTAGTACGTCAACAACTATTGTTATTAACAAATTTTGTAGTACATGAATGACTACTATTGTAACTAATCTTACAGTACAAGAATAACTAGTGCTATTAAAAATTTGTTAGCACAATAATATTTTGTATGAACCTGATTATTGAACCCGCTATCATAAAATTTATGACAGAAATTGCGAGTGTCTTTCGGATCAACCCCCGATTTCGAAAGCATTGTCGATGCCTGTTTGATATGAATCACCAGGTTGCTTAACAGATAATACACAGTGGACTTCAGAGTCTAAATTTAGCATCATTGGACCGAAGTTATTTTGTTTCCACTAAGTGGACTCAGATATATGCCCCTTCGAAAGCTGAATTCTTAGCACTTTGTAAACGTCAATGGTAATTTAGTCTGACCAAGAATATAAATTTAAATCGGGGTAAGCAAATGATCAAATATGGAAACATTGTGTAACTTTACGTACAATTATAAATCTTTAGTTATATATTAACAGCACAGTTACTTATAAATAAATCAGTCAAAAGTTATACTTTTTCATTAACAAAATAATTCAATCTGATTAAACATAATTTCATTGCACTCGGATTTCAACTACATTCTGAATTTCATAATTGAAATTTTCATGAATGAAATTGTTAACACTGGAATTTTTTAAAAATATCAGAGTATTTAATTAAAAAATATTTTGCATTGAATTTATTATTAAATTTCAGTGCAACTCGCAGACATAGTAATACTAGAAACTGTGATTATGATAGACTTCTTACTTGAAATATTCGAGGAGCCCTGACGAATCTAATGAAATTCTCTTCGGTCACGAAAACAATTTCAAGAAATCTAAGACTGCACAGGAAGAATTACTTCCTGGCTGGTTTTTTCCAGATGATGAAACGGAGACTGAATTCTGATTTATTTGAAGATGGAGAGATCGTCGAGCGCTCGAACAGATAAACAGTGATAAGATACAGCGTATCATTTGTCAGACGAAACACTATGCTGCTCCCTGCTTGTACGGTTTGCTTTCTACTGTGACAGTCTTATTCTGAAACGTGTGTCTGCTATATTCAATTTGGAGTATGTGGAACATTTTAATTTTAAATTACACTGTGCGGCTGCTAATTAATTAGCAGTTGTTTAGAGAGAAATGATGTTGTTTAGTAAGTATTGTTAGTGTGATACTTTGACAGCAATTCATATTCGTAATTCTCAAATTTCTATATTTTTACATTCCCCAATTCTGAAATATTCGAATTCCAAAATTTCCAAATTTCTACATTCCCCAATTCTGAAATATTCGAATTCCAAAATTTCCAAATTTCTACATTCCCCAATTCTCAAAGTACCGAATTCCAAAATTTCCAAATTTCAACATTCCCCAATTCTCAATATTTCGAATTCCAAAATTCCCTAATTTTCAAATTTCTGAATTCCAAATTTCCTTAATTCTCAAATTTCCGAATTCCAAATTTTCCTAATTCTCAAATTTCCGAATTCCAAAATTCCCCAATTCTCAAAGCTCCGAATTCCAAATTTTCCTAATTCTCAAATTTCCAAATGCCAAATTTTCCTAATTCTCAAAGCTCCGAATTCCAAAATTCACTAATTCTCAAATTTCCA
Source organism: Megachile rotundata (assembly GCF_050947335.1). Taxonomy (NCBI): domain Eukaryota; kingdom Metazoa; phylum Arthropoda; class Insecta; order Hymenoptera; family Megachilidae; genus Megachile; species Megachile rotundata. The sequence continues at coordinate 8,088,157 of NC_134987.1, read as the reverse complement.
AATTCCAAAATTCCCCAATTCCCCAATTCCCCAATTCCCAAATTTCCGAATTTCAAAATTCCCCAATTCTCAAATTTCCGAATTCCAAAATTCTTCAATTCTCAAATCTCCAAATTCGAAAATATCAAATTATTCGTCATGGTCGAAGCTAAACGAGCAAATTTTATATTTCCACACTTAACAATTTAATTTACTGTTAGCTTCAAATTAACAATTTTGTCAATTTTTAATTTCATCCACTATCAGCTTCAAAGTCGATAAACTATTTAAATCGATAACCTTTACGTTAAATTCTATATTTAATTTTTATATATCCAAAGATTACGAATAAATTTTTATCAGATTTTGAAGCTCGTTACGACATTGACAATTCTCATAAAGATGTTCCCTATCCACCGCTCGTTTTCACAAGATTGGAAGTTCGAACAGAACAACGAAAATTCTCTAGAGATTCTGTGAGGCAGCTCAGATAAAGGTGGCGGGTCGTATTATCGAAAATTCACAACCTACGACAAGCAAGCAAGGCTTTCCAGAGCGTAGATGCTCGTTTATCAGTAAAAACGAGCGTAACTTACGACCAACTCGATAACACTGTTGATTTAACGAGACGCGCTGTTATCCGCACAGATATCACGCTGATGCACAAAACCGGTAGTGTTGTGTACAGTACACGTGGAACTTTCAAATTTTTAAATTTCAAAATTTCCTAATTCTCAAATTTACAAATTTTTACATTCCCCAATTCTCGAAATTTCGAATTCCAAAGTTCTCTAATTTTCAAGTTTCTGAATTCCAAAATTCTCAAATTCTGAAAGCTCCGAATTCCAAATTTTCCTAATTCTCAAATTTCCGAATTCCAAAATTCCCTAATTTTCAAATTTCCAAATTTCTACATTCCCCAATTCTCAAAGCTCCGAATTCTAAAATTTCCAAATTTCCACACTTCCCAATTCTCAAAGCTCCGAATTCCAAAATTCACCAATTCCCAAATTTCCGAATTCTCAAATTTCCAAATTTCCACACTCCCCAATTCTCAAAGCTCCGAATTCCAAAATTCACCAATTCCCAAATTTCCGAATTCCAAAATTTCCAAATTTCCACACTCCTCAATTTTCAAAGCTCCGAATTCCAAAATTCACCAATTCCCAAATTTCCGAATTCTCAAATTTCCAAATTTCCACACTCCCCAATTCTCAAAGCTCCGAATTCCAAAATTCACCAATTCCCAAATTTCCGAATTCCAAAATTTCCAAATTTCCACACTCCCCAATTTTCAAAGCTCCGAATTCCAAAATTCACCAATTCCCAAATTTCCGAATTCTCAAATTTCCAAATTTCCACACTCCCCAATTCTCAAAGCTCCGAATTCCAAAATTCACCAATTCCCAAATTTCCGAATTCCAAAATTTCCAAATTTCCACACTCCCCAATTTTCAAAGCTCCGAATTCCAAAATTCACCAATTCCCAAATTTCCGAATTCTCAAATTTCCAAATTTCCACACTCCCCAATTCTCAAAGCTCCGAATTCCAAAATTCACCAATTCCCAAATTTCCGAATACCAAAATTTCCAAATTTCTACACTCGCCAATTCTCAGAGCTCCGAATTCCAAAATTCCCCAATTCCCAAATTTCCGAATTCAAAAATTCACCAATTCCGAAAATTCCGAATTCCAAAATTCCCCGATTTCCCAAATTTCCGAATTCCAAAATTTCCAAATTCCTAAATTCCCCGATTTCCCAAATTTCCGAATTCCAAAATTTCCAAATTTCTACACTCCCCAATTCTCAAAGTCCGAATCCCAAAATTCCCCAGTTCTCAAATTCTAAACCCCCATTACAACCCCATTAGTACAACTGCTCCCATACAACGCGATGCAATATAACGTAGAACCTCCTCCCCTTATTGCACCCTTCACCTCGCACTATTTCGCAGTGCTCCACTCTCCCAAATTTCCCCACATCTACAACCATGAATGGTTACCACATCTACAACCCTATAACACAAACCTATACATCTATTTACACGACACAATAAATAAAAAAATGCAATATCACATAAACACAAATATCGACCGCTATCAATGAAAAATTTCCACGTCCCAGATAAACAAGAGATCAATGAACACGTTAAAATTGCGAGTGTTGAAAGAGCTTACATCGAAACGTTGTATCGATGTAAAAGGAAGAAATCGTCGGAACGTTTCAACAGATCTCTTCCGTAGTTGCGTAACGCGGTTCCGCGGGTTCACGCTCGCTAGCACAATGCTGCAATAATTGCACGGCTGGCTTTCCGAGCGAGTGAAAAGTGGAGCAAGGTGAGATTCAACCAACGACACGCGTCCTTTTATATTATTAGCCGCTTAATTATTTCCATCCGCGTTGTGTACTCGTCGTTCACGGACTACACAACCTAAAAATGCATCGTTGATTCTAATAACTGTAATTGAAATTATCTTTCGAAAAAATAACGATGGTTATTTACATTTTTAGCGGGATTTTGTTATTTTTAGGGGTTCATACTATTTTGTATTCGGGTTGTTTTGTGTTAATTTGTTTTACTTTTTATTATTTTGGGTTATTTTGGGCTATTTTGTTCTGTTTCATATTATTAATATTAGCTTGTACTATTTGGTATTTAAAAGTGATATCAATGGTTATTAATATTTTTAGCAAGCTTTTATTATATTTTTTTATTGGTTCTGACTAGTTTGTATAATTTTGGACTATTTTGTTCTATTTTGTTCTATTTTGTACCAGCTTGTACTATTTTGTACTAAAAAGTGATATCAATGACTATTAATATTTTTAGCAAGCGTTTATTATTTTTTTTTTATTAGTTCTGACTAGTTTGTATTATTTTGAGCTATTTTGGACTATTTTGTTCTATTTTGTACTATTTTTTACCAGCTTGTACTATTTTGTACTAAAAGGTGATATAAATGGCTATTAATATTTTTAGCAAGCTTTTATTATGTTTTTTTATTGGTTCTGACTAGTTTGTATTATTTTGAGCTATTTTGGACTATTTTGTTCTATCTTGTACTATTTTGTACCAGCTTGTACTATTTTGTACTAAAAGGTGATATAAATGGCTATTAATATTTTTAGCAAGCTTTTATTATGTTTTTTTATTGGTTCTGACTAGTTTGTATTATTTTGAGCTATCTTGGACTATTTTGTTCTATCTTGTACTATTTTGTACCAGCTTGTACTATTTTGTACTAAAAAGTGATATAAATGGCTATTAATATTTTTAGCAAGCTTTTATTATTTTTTTTTATTAGTTCTGACTAGTTTGTATTATTTTGAGCTATTTTGGACTATTTTGTTCTATTTTGTACTATTTTGTACCAGCTTGTACCATTTTGTACTTAAAAGTGATATCAATGGCTATTAATATTTGTAGCAAGCTTTTATTGTGTTTTTTATTGGTGCTGACTACTTAGTATTATTTTAGACTTTTTTATATTATTTTGTTCCATTTTGTACTATTTTAGACCAGCTTGTACTATCTGTTGCTATTTTGTAACATTTTGTACTATTTCATACTATTTTGTCTTGCTTCGTATCATTTTGTATTATTCTGTTTCAGCTTGCACTATTTTGTACCATTTTGTACAATCATTTCCCATCGTACAAAATTTATATTACACTTCAAAAATGCTTTTGCAAAAATTTTTCTTGTCCTTCAATTTCATAATTTTCACCCATTTAATTGATTACGAATGAGACCTAACTTACTTATAACCTTTTGCACAAGAAAAGGGTCCTCAATAAAATGTATTGCAATAGGGTGTAGTATGTGACAAATACATTTTTGTTTGTCCTACACGTAGTAAGTATAAATGATGTATAAACACAATATGTATAAATGATATACATATTCAATCGACATAGTGAAAAGTGTTAAATATACACAATGACTGTAATGAATAAATCACAATGAATAAATTAAATATTTTTAAATGTGTATTATATGAAAGTACTTCATTCGCACTTGAGTGTGACGGAAAACGATATAGATAATCCAAAATTGCGCGCCGGATGCAACAATTATCGTCGCATATTACAGAATCGGTGATAAAAACTGCATTAACGGGCATGCATGCAGACAAGTGCAGCCGATAAACCATTTTGCTGCACGGATCCAACGTTCCCAAACTCGTTAGCATTAATCTTTGCAATCGAGGTGATCTCGAAGTGAATTTGTTGCAGTATGTACAGGATATATACAATGACAACGAAAGGTGTGAGTGTGAACATGAGAAATCGAAGCGTTTGCAATGTAATCAAAATGAAATAATCGTGTATATATATACAAATGATAACTTACCGTGCGTTCGAGAAATGCAGTTAATCGTGATCGGCCGATGATCGCGTTAATCCATTTTCTTTTTGTTTAGAGAACTATTCTTAACGGTACGTGGATAAAAAAATCAAGGATACCGCAGTAAACTGGTCGACAGTTTGCGTCACTCGCATGCAATTTCACTCAAACGCGTATTAACAATATCTTACAGAAACATACTGCAAAAATTCGTTACACAAGTGTGGAAATTTGCAGACAAAACTAGTCGCTATTCGTCTCTCGAAATCAGGAGATAATTGGGAAATTTCGCCTTTCCTTTTCGTCAAAGAGAACAACAATTATCTTCGGAAAGTTCTCAAACGGAATGTTTAATTGCGACGCTGTTTCGCGGAACAATAGCAAGATCTAATTAACGTTAAGAACGGAGTATTTCCGCGATAAAAACTGTGGCGAATCGGAAAAGCGAGTTTATCGACGCAAATAAATAAAAAAATATACAGAAAATGTCTTTTTAAAGGAGAAAGAAAGCTTGGACGAACGAAAGCGACAAAATAATTCAAGACATCGCATACATAGCAGCAAATAACGTTTATTAGCACACCAACGATATATAACGCATACGATATAATCGCAGTTAACTTTTAACGTCTAACTGTACCATCTAACTAACTATATATACTCTTTTAATACGTATGGCTCGTCGAGCGATTACAATAACCAGACGAAGCGTTTAACATAAAATAAAATATAAAAATCAATCACAAAATAAACTATGTATACATCGGGGAGGAATGGAGAACGTAACAAATCAAAATGCTTAATCTACTAAGTGCTTAATCTAAAATATCGTGGATATTCTTAACCAAAAATACTGCAACATGTATTATCTGCAGTCGAATCGTTGAAAATTCAAACGTGGTAAAATTATGTTTTATATCTAACATCTCTATAATATACGTGTTTATTAAATTAAATTCTGAATGTTGATCAAAAATATGGACTTAGAAAGTAAAATTGCACCATAAAGTACAGGTAATTAAAGATTATAAATACTGTTGAGAATGTATATAATACTTGAATAATACTCGAAAGTATTATATGAAGTAGCGAATGTTAAAAGAAAGAAATCTATCCACGATTTTCTGATAAAAGCAATAAATTGCACTCACTGTTACAATAACCATTCGTCGAATACTTTCGCTCAGGTATAGCTTTCTTTGCGATCTACAACGACGATAAGCTAGAACTATTCTCGAATAACCTCTTCAGGATCATTTACTATACAATATCTTGACCGTTATTGTACACTCGACACTAGTTTTACATCTTTCAAGATACATGATACATAATTAGAGGGAAATATCGACAAACTACGTAAAGAATATATACGATATAACGAACGTTTATACTTGAACGGTTAAAAATTATATCTTACAGTACATCGAGACTCGTTTAAGTGGGACAGTGTATTTACACAACGAAATCACCGATATAGCTGGTAATCGTGTAGAAAATATAGCGTATACTCTATTCAAAAAGAAAATAAACAATCGATAAAACATTTGATATAATCTTCGATTAACTTTTATGCAGTTATACGCACGGGGTACGTATACAGGGTGTTGATAGAGGGAGAAGCTTTTCAAAAAAGTAAAAAAGGGGTAATTGTTACCTTTGATTTTTTGGAGTTTGAAGCTGAAAATTAAACTGGAAGTTTAAATAGAATTACATGTTTAATATTGTCTAGTAACATTAGAGATGAGTTCGTTTTCTTCTAATTCTAAAATATGTATCATTCAAACAGTTAATTTTTTATTGTTTTTTTTTTTTAGGTAAATATTGATCATTTTCATGTATGAACAAATTTTAACAAAATATTTTATATTATACACATAACATTACTTAGATAAAATGAACCTTGTACAAATAAAAAATATATCATGGAAGTATTATGTAAAATATAACACATGAAAATAAATCCAGAATATTATAAAATAGTTAGAAAATCATATTCTCTTCTGACAAAGTAGTTCTGATAATAGTTCTGACAAAGTTTTATGATATTATAACAACAACATACTACATTTTGTTTAACCTCATACATTACTTAATTTTCAATTGTTTCCTCCAACAGCCTGTATACGTATGATATGTACATCACAGTTAACTATACAGAGTACATCTGACCAAGATGATCTCCATAATGGAAGTAAAATGGAGAAAAAAATATTATAATTTTTAAAAGTGTAAAAACGAGTTTGTTGAAAAAGAAATATCTGTCGTGCAATGTTATTTATTTTGCAGTTGATAAATTACCTAGAATCGAGATTCCTTAGGACTTCTAGATTTCTCAAGGCTCCTGGCCTTTCTAAGATCCTTGCCATTAGTGCTAACTAGACATAAGTGTAGAAGGTACAATAAAACTTCTAATATTATTTCAACTTGTGAGACTTTTGCCATCTTTATAGAAACCCATTTTCAATACTGTGTAATAAAATACATAAAAAATTAAGTACTAAAGTTTCAGTTATTAGACATTTGCTCATTGAAATATTAATACTCTGCTGAAAGTAATAAAATGCTAACAAGATTGCAAATAAAATTCCATCCACCAAATGTTTTTAATCGTCAAATATTTTTCCTCCATTTTGCTTACTCTACGAAAGCCATCTTCAAACCCACTCTGTATAGGTTATCAATAACCTAAGGAACCATTCGAACTCTAATCTTAATATATTGGCAAAGTATCTAGCTCTATGCTACCGACTGCGCCGATTTCACCCCTATGGAGCGTATGGCGATCTAAAAGACGACAGCTTCCGGTGTTATTTCGATCCGCGAAAATAGCGCGTGCGACCACGTCGGCGATAAACGGTGTTTAACATGGAACAGAACGGTGTAACGAGCGGCGATCGTTAGTTCTTTCCGCAAACAGGATTCCGCTTGCACCGCACGTCTTTCGTTTCGCGTGCGCAAAGATTGAAATCCGACGTCGACGGATTTTATCATCAACGTGTCGACGAGGCGGTTTTCTTCGTTCCACGCGTTTCGTCCTCGACGGAAAAATGAATAGGATACTCGTGAATCGGGTATCCGCTTTTCTCCGGATTTACTTCTTTTTATTCCTTTTAACCCTTTCGCGTTCGATGTTACGCGCACGCAACACTGTACGTGCTTTAATTCAAAACTAAATAAATTTCGATAAAATAGAATTTTGTGAGATATGAAATTAAAATATATGGAGTACTGCGAAAACCCATTTATGCTAATTAAATGGCGGGAAACCGAAGGAGAAAATTTTGAACGCTTTTCAAAAAGTGTCCGACCGTCGCAAAAATCAGCTCATTCCTGTTGCCATAGTTCCCACAGGAGCATAAGTACATAATAAAAATAAAAACAATGATTCGCAGAAGGAAGCTGTCGCCATTGAACGACAATTTTTTTTTTATTAGCAACATTCGTCGCGAATGGGGCCTTTTACGCATCTCCCTAACGCAAACGGCATTAGTGGGGCACCCATGGGGTCTCATTCGTAGACTACGATCTGTGCGTGACAGCACCCATAAATAACACCTTATCGACGCGTTACATTGTACGTTATGTACAAAAAATCATGCACATTCAACCTCAGTTTGCTTTCGAATCCGAAACGATTTCCTGTATACATTTCGATAAGGTGTTAGAAAGAATGATGACTTTCATTCTTCGGATATTCATGTTATTTTTTAATAAGTACGGAACGGTTATGTTCAGGCAAAGTTATGGGTCGTGACCCATATATTTCATTTTGTAATATCATGTCAGGTTGTTAGTAAAATAACAACGCCAATTGTACTTTTATCATTATTGTGGTGCTCGTGTGCTAAACAGTGTTCAATACTGTTCTTAAAAATTTACTACGGTTCTTATTATTTTTATTTGATAATAAAGTTACGTAGATTAGATCGTTCGAAAATGATCTACCGAGGTCACAGTTATGGACTTATTGATTTTAACCAACTTCTAGATAAATCCAAAGAATAAGTACATTCATATTTGATGATTTTCGACAACATCCATTCCGAAAATAATTAAGATTTTCGGATACTCATATGTACTTATTAGATTGTATCAAATATGTGACCTTTTGTCTCTCGTACCTCGTGATATTTAACATATGTCCGATGAACATAAAATGTTACTTTAATTGCCTGAACGAAATCGTCTCGTAATTATTTCGTGTCCGCGCGAATGATATAAACCAACGTTAATCCGTTCCCCCGGGGATAAACGATCGTCGCCGTCAGGCACACGACGAAAATAAGAAGAAACAAAGACGTAACACAACGATTATGCATGTACACGTGGGCAGAAAGAAGCGTCATGCGGTGCAGCCAAGCGTGCGTTGCTGTTTACCTGCGAACGGCACATCCCCGAAGTATTCCTCGACGTTGTCCGTCGACATGCTCTTGTCGGACAGAGACACGCTCGATAACGATCCGCTGGACGCGTCCAGGGAACCACCGGCCGGAAACTGCAATAAATCCTCGTCGGTTTCCGTTTCCATGTCGCGGGACCTTCGTTTGTATACCTGCCGGCACGTAAATCCCGGTATATTTTTTTCCTAAAAGCTCGTTCTTGATGAACTGCATTGTCTGTCGCGATTGGCTGCATTGTACTCTCTTATTTTCTCTATTGTTTAATAATTACGGTCTAAAGATTGCAAAGCTTTTGGTGCTCCGAATTGATCAAAAGGGACAACCATATCGAACGGTGGAAAGTTCAAAAGCCTCATCTCTATAAAAAATCAAGCAAGAATGCTAACGTGTATGTGATTCTAAAATTCTACAACCTACAAATTTAGATACCAAGATTTTAAAAATATACCCAAGATCAAAGGTACCTAAGACATATACGACCAGGATTAAAACCGTCCTAAGCTTGCAAACGATACTTGACGCCCTTTGAAGAGAAACAGACCCTTAAAAGGACGGTCCACGATTTCAGCAACGGCTGAGAGAGCTGATTCTGTTGGAGAATGTGCGCGGTGCATGTCACCGATACGCGTTTACGCGTAGACTGGCGACATTTAAACGGAAGGAGAAGATTCGGTGACGGTGCAGATCGTCGTAACGCAATTAAAATTTGACGCCAGAGACTCGAGAGACGGACGCGGTTCCTCGCATCTTGTCTGGCGTATAGCCGGAAAGCGTCTCTAGAAATTCGTAGATCTCTCTGTCGGCGCGTAAGACGAGGCAAGAAGGAGGCGAAGCGAAGGCAGGTGAAGGCAAGGTAAAAGCAAGACAAGGCAAAGAGAAGGAGCGTTCACGAGGAGAAGTCAGACAGGCATAGAAGCCGAGGGCTTCATTATTCAAAGGGTGTCGGCGTCTTGCATTCTGCCGCTCTGCTGGATCCGCGGAAGTTGACGGGTGTGAAGCAACCATCCGTGAGCCGGTACCACCTTCCTCCGCGTCCTTCCTCTCACGGCTTCTCGCTGCCACGCTTCCTCTTTTCCATGTTCCTCCTCGCCTTTGCTAGAAGGCACGATACCCGCTTGAATCCGTCGTCGAATCGCATCTGGCAGCTTCGTCTTTCGCGATTTGCGCACCGATGCCAGCTTCAACGATCGCTGAAACGACGCCTCGTTTCGTTTGTCGACCGACCCTGTGAACACCTCAACACGCTTCCTCGACCGATTCAACGTTCTGCAATTTTTACTTCCAACTTCTTTTTCAACTGCGCGCTTATTTTATTATACCTCGAATGTTACATCTTTCTTGCAGATGCCGTCGAATATTTTTCGAGTCGTCGGGGTATCATCGCTTTTTCTCTTATTTTTCTCGTTACATATGTCACAATAAAATAAATGAAGTTTCGTTAAAGTCCTCGAGGGTACCTCTCATTGATATGTTAATCATTGCGTGCACAAGCAATCAAGTTCTATTTCGGCTGGGATCAACGTTGACACATGTTCATGTTCTTTTACTTTCTTTAGAAAAAATTTATATAGTGCTTCCAAATTCAAGGTCATTTCAAGGTTATAATGTGGGTCGTTGAATTTATTGTAATGTTAGTTATAACATTATGTCAAAAGTACATATTGAGTAAGCAACTTAGTCATAGTTTTCAAATTATGAACCCGAGGCATTTCAATAAATAAATAATACCGAATCGCAACATCAAATCGATCATTCCTATATGCTACGAAGCAGATCAGAAGTATCTGCAATTGTCGAACATTCCAGACTGGCAAATTGTGCCGAAACACGGGTACTCTCGTGTCCCGTGGCCGTTGACGAGATTTCCAAGCGTCAATCGAAATCGGGTTTCACTCGTTATCCCCCGGTCGCGACCCCGTGCCACATGCCAATTACTACCCGGCTAGATTGCCACTTCTGCACCCGTGCACGGTCATCCGGTCCAACGGAATTGCACGTAGCTTTCTCAATTAGCCGAAAACACGTGTAGCAACATCTTCCTTACAAGTTCCTTCCGGTTTCGAACGAGCATATCCATTTCGTTTCATCCTTCTTCGTCGATTCGTGTGCTCCGAACCGCGAACGGCTCGCTACGATACACAGAGGTCTCTGGTAGATGTCTGCCAAAAAGCGGAGCTCGAACGTCGTATCCGGCATCCGTGAATCTGCAGGCACTAACTACTCTATCCACACGGCGAAGGAAACCCTGCTTTCGCGAACACACGCACGCGTGTACCAAAAGCGTCTTGTCGTCGTTCCCGCTGAATGATATACATACTCGCTGTACGATATTCCGTGGAGCGTGTATAACCGCTGAAAGACACGGATTGGGAACGCGTATTACAGAGCCAAACGGAAAGGAAGTAGCGGGAGGGTAGAAGAGGGTTAGGGAGGAATAGAAGGTAGCGAGCGGTGTATATGTTATGGATATCTATTCGGCAACGGATGAGAAGCGAGCCGAGTCGGTCTCACAGCAGAACGATCACAGGATGACGCAGCAAACGGCGGGAAACGAGCGATACAGGCTTGCAGCCGGCTCGACCTCCTTGCAAATCGCATCACAGATCAAACACGGCTTGTATATTAAACGTAACCCGCTAAGACATCCTCCTGTCGACTGCTTATCTACTGTCCAAGCTTTCGGCTCGAGCTACCGGCCTCGATCGAGTCCTTTGCGAGACTCTCGCCGCGCGATTCTTCCGCCAGAAGCACGACATGGTCACGAGCGTAACTCGCTTCGTCGATCTCCATCAACGATAAACCATTCTTGGCGCTATGCGCCTCTTAATACCAACAGTCTGGACCAATACTTTCACGAGCCGACGCGTTAGCTACCGTCTGACGTCTTGGCCCATGACGCAACACGCACGCGTCGTGCTTCCGAGACGCAGCCGAGGGTGCAAGATTGAACGCCCGCGAACTTACGCCTCGGCGAGTAACGTGCGACGAATCGCGAACGCCTTTAGGACTTCTTATGGTGATCGAGTCTCTGGATACGATTGGACTGCTATCCTCGGATCATCACGGCGAATCGTGGGATCGGTTTGGGTCTTGTTACGTCTTATACCTTCTATAACCAACCAAGTCTTCTGTGCAGAGATCAGAAGAGGAGACAGAGAATGATACAAATGAACCTTGATGCAGTTGTGTTCTACAGTGACCAATCCATCTCGGTCTCATTCGATCTCTGCACAGTATGCAACCTTATCGCGTTCTTATTTCAAGCTTATCCAAAATTCTCAAGTAGATTCGACATCACAACGAAGCTGGACTTACCTGACTCAACGGACGAATCCGTTCGTGAATAGACTTTTCCGCCTGCATCGCGGACGGCGGAGGATGATCTGGCGTCGGTGGTTGGGCGTAATGTGTGGGACTGGTGGGTAACATCATTTGTACTCGTTTCAGGCGCTTGTCGGTCGCCTCGCGTCCCTCGGGGACCGATTGCTCGTCAACGGTGTCCCGTTTCTCGTCCAGCAGACTCTCCTGGGAAGACTTGAGCGTGAGGAAGGCGTTCGACACGAACGTTTGTTCCTGAGCAAACAGATCCGTCTCGCTGCAGGGCGACTTGTCCGCGCACGGGCTGCTCTCCGCCTCGTAATTCTCGAACGCGTGCCTGCGTAACTTCCGTCGAGGATTCAACGTTTTGATCGGTCTGTTCTCGTAGATGGACGTGATCGCGACAGGCTCTACGTTCGTCTCTCGTCTCTCTTCGCCGTCCGGCACACGCGATTTCATCTCCACGTATTGGTCCACGCTTCTCGTCACGTGACGTAATTGTTCCCGACGCTTTTGCAGCTGCTCCAGATCGATGTGGCTGCGTGCCCCGCTTCGAGCCATGAACAAGTATTCGTAGTTGCTTGGACCCAGCGTGCAATCGGCCGACAACGACATCTGGGTCTGCAGGTGCGTCGGAGAGACGGACAGGTTGCGTCTGGGTGGCTTTTTCGGAGGCGTTGGCTGAAACCATGCCCAATTTTGTGGGTATTACGTTCGGTGAAAGGTGACACGATCGAGAGGAATTAGCTCCACATTTTGGATGACTATCGCGAATGATTCATCGAGGAACACTGGTCTCGTTTCGTTCAAGGTGACTAGTGGACAGAACTAATCTCTACTTTTGACGGATTGCGGAGATTCGGAGCGAAACGGCAGTAGCAAATATAGATCGGCCGAATGTTCATCTTTCCCTTTGGATCACCGCGCATGATTCACGGAATAAACTGTTTTCATCTACGTTTCATCCAAAATGTGAAGAGGCTGTTGCCTATTTCTGATTAATTGAATAGGTGATTCATTCGGAGTGAGACAGCACTGATAAATATAGACTAGCCGAATTTACATGTTTTCACTTTGGATCATTCACCGCAAAACATTGTTCTCATTTCTTCCAAAATGACTAATGTGACAACACAGATTATAGAATATAAATTCACACTTGTCAGTGCTATATTGCTACGAACAGACCTACTCTGGTCTATTCGTTGCTCAAGTTAGATACGCGGATGAAAGTAACTTTTTTCGGCGAATCATCCGTGACGGTTATTCAAAGCAGAAAGAATATGAATTCAGGTTCAATTTCTTTGATGAAGAATGAACAAAGGAGGATCGTACAAAACGACCAATTTTAGCGTTGGAAAAGGACTTTTTCCGATTGAAACACCGATTATTTCTTCTGAGATCTTGCTGTTTATAAAAGTTCAAGAACGTATCTTTTTACAGAATTGAAACAGTCATGCAGCTGTTAATTAATGAGAGTGATACTTTTGATAGCTTATGACGAAAAAGTTAATAGAACGATTTACATGGGGAGTAAATTAATGTACAACAAATGGCATTGTACGATCTCTAGTTATCTTTAGAAATTAATGTCCGACGATATCGCGGTAGTTTCCGTAGAAGCCATCTCGTTCGAAGGAAAAATGCAGCCGACGTCGAGCTGTCGAGCCAATTAACCCGCGATCAATTTGTCCACGTTAACGAACTGTAAGGCGCAGAGATGATTCATTGCCACGTTATACGGAACGATTCTTCGCGCTAAAAAAGAACCAGTCTACAACAGCAGCGAAGGGAAATATAGAGACAAAAAGCACGAGGAAAAACAATTCGCCAAATAAATCTCACCGACGACGTTCTACAATGAAAAACTAGTTCTTTAACCTCTTATTTTCTGATTTTTGCGCGACTGAGAATTCTCGAATCAAATGAATTAAATATCGTGTGTTTATTTGTTCATGAATTATTTAACAAAATTTCTCTTTGAACGAACGCAATTTTTTGTAATTCAGAACGCACTAATGTAATTAAGATTTGAGATAAGTGAGATAGATGCTTTGTTAATGGTGGCAACATGTTATGACAGATAAAATACGAAAATTTAGGGATTTAGAAAATGGAAAATTGTTTTAGCACGGTACTAAAAGTTTGGGACCAATGTTCCACTGCTGATATTGCTTCTTTTTTATGAACACTTTGAAAGATAGAGCTACTTTGATCCCATCATCGATAACAATCCCTCGCAAAGTCAGCGAGAGTGGGTGACTTGTCGGCGATAAAGGTACTCGTTCTTACCGAGACTTTACTGTTGGAGGCAGGGCTATGAAGAGAACTGGACAAGGGTGCCATTGGCAAGTAAATCCCGGCGGCGCTGGAATCGTTGGGCAAACAACGCCGGTCCCGAGGGCTCGGTCCACCGACGCTCGAGGACGAGGAAACGCTCAATTGGTCCGACTCCCTGCCACCCCCGTATCCCGTGGGTAATGTCAAGGACAGATCCTCCGACACGAAGCTACCCTCCATTGTTCCTCGGGGTACCGGTGGCGTTTGGTACAATCCGCTGTCGGAACCCCTGTGCAACCAAACTGAACGTCTCAACGGGACCAATTCACGATTAACTTGGAATTGCTAATGCTTTCCTCTTTGCTACAGCTTTTCTTTTTCTTTTCTCGCTTTTCTCTACAGCCACTATGTTTAATTATTGCGTCACTTTCAGTAGCACTTTGAACGATAAACGCTGTTCGATTTAATTGAAACCTCAACAATCATTAGATAAAGCTTTGTTCAATATACAACTTAATATTAATATATTAACCCTCTGTTGCATTACGCTGTTAATGCTACATAATATAATGCACCCTGGAACTCTTGTTCAAACTACATATTTCGTTGTTATTGAATTTGTAGATAACTTTTTCTGCCTTACAAAAATTCTTGTTTGTTAAAATTCTTATTGGTATATTGTTCTTATGAAAATTCAAAAATGTTTGTGTAGAATTAAAAACACATGCAATGGAGAGTTAACACTGCATTCGTTAAATTAACCCTTATGTCAACATTCGCATGTCCGAGTAACTATTTACAGATTCATTACAGCTGTTAATTGATCATTCGTTTTTAAAGATATTCTTATAGCAAAAGCATGAAAGACAAACTTCAAACAGGTTAAGCACAGTGAAGAAAGCGAGAACGAATTGGTCGTACGAGTACCTGAGTAGCCCAAGTTGGTCAAACAACGTGGGTAATTCCGAGTGTTGACACAAGAGTTAAGAAAGGTGACTTGTTACCGCAAGAGTCGAAAGCGCTACCATAGGTATCGGGGAATGGTTGCATGTGATTACCGTGTGGTGTCGCGTTGTGCTAATGGTATTCTGTCGGTGGTAGTGTTTTGTGGTTTGTCGTCAGGAGTTTGATCGGAACTTTCGAGAGTATTTATAGAGTTGAGAGTGTCGGACATGGACATAAAGACGCTGTCGAAGACGGAACTGGGGTCGGAGTCCTCTGTCAGCTGGAGGGTCCTCCGTACTCCGTTCACTGGTCCCCCGTTCTGATCGTCTTCACTGAAATTTGTAATACGGCATCTACCGTCAGACACCGTATCCAACTTGTCAGGCATATCGAAAGCATATCGAAACAGCCGGTATTCATCAGCGAAGCCAGCACAGCGCGAACAATCTGCCCACCAGCGAAACGTCCTGGTCTCTTAATTATCGCTAACGTCGACGACAAAGCACTCGAAGTTGTCGTCTTTTGAAAACCTCCGTGCATCTCTCCGTAGATGATTTATTTCAACGAAATACCTTAAGCGGTACTTAAGAAACGCGGATTCTCGAGGGAAGAAACAGCGAGCGCGCTCATCGGTCGGACAACGGGGCAAAGAATGGTACTCGAGCATCCGTCGTTCCTCTTGACAATACGTAAGTTTAGCCGGAGATGTCCTGCACGACAAGCGGCGACTTTTTAACGAGGTCACGTAGACCGAGGTCCCGGAGGCGTACGAGGAAAACAGAAAGAGAGAAGACCGAAGGAGCAGACGGGAGCAGAAACAAGCGGGCGCAGAGGTGAATGAGGAGCCAGCGAACCGCGGCTGGAGGCCATGCCTGTAGGACGAGGGAGAGAGCAATGGTTATTAGTTTTATGCTGAGACGGGCTAACATTTACATTGTTTAACGTGATGGATTCATCTCGAGGCGGCCGAGCTACGGCTACCGACGTCAAACATTGACGGTGGAGGCGAGGAGAGGCTACTACCACTCTCTCTCGGTTCGTTTCTATATCTCTCTCTCGCTGCCTCTGTCTTTCTTTCGACATCTACCTTTTTCCCTCTGTCAGTCTCTTACTCGGCCGAGCTACTCTTTCTCTGTCTGTCCGAGCCAACCAGTCGCGTTTAGCTGCTAGCGGTAACACCGACACACGCGCGCACACAAAGAAACCGTAAGAGAGGGCGAGAGAGAAAACGAGAGAGAGAGAATGTACCAATGGGGTGATACGAGGGGGTGACCCAGGGGTGAACGAGGCGGTCGGACCCACCATCGCCTGCCTACATCAGGAAAATTAAACCAAGCCAAGCGGTGCTTAACGCGCTGGGGCTACACGCGGCCGCGCCACCTCCTCCACCTCCACTTTCAGCTTCCCTTTTCGGTCCACGGTCGAGAAGCTTCCCTCCTACGCCACCACCTCCTCTACCTTCTCCTCTGGCCAGCCCCGTCCTGGTGCAACCGGCATCGGTACTAACGCTACCGTTAACCATCATCAGCCGAGGGCACTCGCGCTCGCCAACACTCGCTCATTCACTCTCCGTGTGCCCCGGTCCACGTCTACGCTTTTGTTTACCCCAACATCTCCTATATTAAAGCCGCCACGGGTTTATACGCGGCCGTCTATACGTATCTGCTCTTTCTAGAAAATATTACCGGCCTCCGCTCTTATCCGATGCACCCACGCGATATTCTTTTCTCCCCGGCGAAGATGACGCCGGGATGAACATAAATACGGGAACAGCTAGCTGGCTGAGCCCGATTGTTGCTCTTTCTTCTTCCTCTTTCGCGATGCACTGTACGGAATGAGAAACGCGAATGGCCCCGTCTATCGATGCGTGTATCTTGTCGAGGAGCTTGCGGATTGTCGCGATCGAACCTGGGAGACTTTCCGTGACCCGTATCCTCCTTATTAACGCGTTGAATGTCGGGTCACTTCCATGTAACTTATTCAAGATGTCCTAACGATGGTTCTGTTGTGAGGTGCATATCGTAATAATATCAGGTAACCGATAAAGCTCTCTTTGCATCAAGAGTGAAATATTTTGATCCACAACTGATCGAACTTATAAATTATAGTGTAATATTTATTGCGTATTCTTTTGGTTGTCCTTTGTTTTCTCTTTGTGGTTTAATACTTAAAAAAGCTAGAAATAACTTTATTGGGTACCTAACATTATGCTAAAATTCAAGATAAACCATTCCAAGATAAAATCGCACATTCGCGAGTTTGACATATCAGAATCAATATAAATTATACAAAAGAAGAATTTGACTGCTGAAAGCAATGCACAACATTGTAAAAGAATTTACGAGCAGCGTTTGAAAGAAGAACTGCAAGCAAGGCGGACACGCGGCAAAGTGAAAAGGGGGTAAAAAACGATACTCACAAAGACATAACGGAAGTGCCGGAAACACGGCGATCGTCGTCTCGAGGCTTATGATAGAACTGCCATTGAGTGGGCGACGTCCCTTCCGCCGGAGAGAGATCATCCCCCGGGCGAACGTTTTCGTAAGGGCTGCCCAATGAATCGCCTCCCTGCACCGGAATAGGTGGCAAGTTTTCACTGTCGGCGTCGCTCTCCACCCCAGAGGAAGACCTATGCCCTGTTCAATATACGTTGTTTGCGATTATAATTTACTATCAGTGAGTTTCAGATAGACCCTCGTGTAACATGATCGATGCACGGGAAACGTGTTCTTAATTGAAGAATGCAAATAAATGAACTTTTAAACAAATATATAAACTTGTTAGCAAACAGCTTGTACCAGCTTTTAACAAGTTTTGTATTTATAGAGTGGTTACATGAGAATGTCGATAAATATGAATGGATAATTGATGGATCTGCTACAGTTATTTGTAAATTTTCTGCGTAACAAATTTTAGCATATCTTGTCAATTATTTTTAATCACAACTATGTTTCAGACAAAAATTAAATTACAACAGTGAAGTTAGGATATCATCGTGTGTTTACTGTCAGTACTTAACTGACATTTTCGTGACTTGTGAAATATTTTGCAACCAGTACAGAAATTTCAACCCTATAATCTTATAAGCTTTGTTTCGTTTAAAAATGTTTAAAAACAAGTATTTATTTTACATAATAAATCAGCATATATGAAATTAATTTGGTTCAACACACGAACAATATGAAACCCGCGATGAAGGAGATAAAAATGAAGGAACACGTGACACGTATATTGGACAAATATACCAATAAAATTTCACGCGTCGTCACGTACCATAGCGTTAAGTTTTATCGTGTCGGAAAGCGATCATGCAAATTCGTTAAAGACATTTAACGAGGCGAAAATTGGATCGAAAGTAGCGTGGAACACAAGGTATCGTCACCTACTTGTACAGAACGATTGACGGTAATGAAACGCGTCGGTTTTTCGCCTGGTTAATTGCACGGCTCGTTTACGCGTTACCGAGACACGAGATTGGCGACGTGAACGACACGCACTTTTTATCACCGCGGTAATGTCCTGAGTGACGTGCGGCGGGAACTGTCCTAGAAGATCGAGCACCGTGTTCTGTCGCGAGTCTCTGATACCCAAATCGACCCCACGATCCAGGAGTGCTCGCACCACCTCCATTTTGCCGCAAAGAGCTGCCTCGTGCATCGCGGTACCGGCGGACGTCCTCGTGTTCACGTCCACGCCTGCTGCTAACAAAACCTCCACGACAGCTCTGCAACAAACGCACAAATGTACTCGATTCTCTGGCACAATAACATCCAAACATTAAATACGATAAAAAAGAAGTGGCTACAATATAGATTTATTGTCTGACTATTAGGATGGGGGTTATTAGACCTATTAGACTTGTCTTCTTGAGTTCAACTTCTTTCTACGTGCACGTTGTAGGACTGACTTATATAACCTAGGAGCTATAATATCCATCTTGTAAGTGACCACTGATACAAAAGATACTTATCTCATAATAGATTTTGCATGTATATTGAGAAAGAATATTTGGTGAACGAAGTAGGAGGTAATAAATAGGACATAAATAAGCATTACTCGATTTCCTTTCGTAGGTGAAATTTCCATGGGCAGGGCGGTAACGAAAGCCATCGAGAAACGGTTCGCGGATGATCGTGGCTCTGGCCGAAAGTGGTCCCGCGTGCACGCATTTCCCATTTCGGGCGTGCACGTCGAACAGCACACAAAACCCAGATTTCGTTTTGTATCTGTCGGGTTGGCGTGCAGCAGCAGCAACTGCACTGACCGCAGCCATCCGTCGCATATAGGATTCGTGGCTGGGAATCGGATTCACGTGCACCTATGTTGTTATTACCCTGCCATAGGGGTATTTGTATACTGGCTTACCAAGAGCACCGATATTGAATCCGATAATAGACATTACTCCAGCCCCGTTCCACCGTTCCCTTCGTCCCTTCTGTCATTCTCTGTCCGTCTCTTTGTGCGCACCTCCCTCTCTATCTGACCGCCCACGCATTCAACGGATCCACCAAATACCGTGGCGAGCGCGTGAAACGCGTGCGTGAACGCAATCATCTCAGTGTGCATCGGTACACAAGCGAATCCAGTTGCGTTTCGACGTGGATGGATACGTGTGTACACTCGGGACCGTGACCAGCCAACATCGAAAACGACCGTACACGATCGCGCATCGCCATAGGCACCATAGTTTCGCGCCTGTCCAAACACTCAAAATGCTCGTACACACACGCGGACAACCGGCCGATGTTTGACCGTGGAGATTGTCCATAAAGGACGACGGAGATTTTGCAATCTAATCAACGGGATGAGGGTACGTCGAATTGCCCGAATTTCATCGGTACAAGTCGTATGGGACTGCACTGAATTAACTAGAGGCAAACTCTGCGGTTGCTTATAGCTTCAGGGTGCGGAATCTGAACTTTTAGGTTCTTTTTAGAATTGTAAAATTTTTATTTTGCAAATTTATAAATTCTAAAATTCATAATATTCTTTTGGTAATATCAAACTTATAAGTTTGTAGATTTCCTCATTTTTTTGTTTATTGATTATATGCTACTGTTCAATAACATCTATTGCATCTTTGACGTATCCCTTCGAACTTGATCTTTATTATAAAAAATTACATTGAATCTCCTTTACAACATCGAAAGCAAGTGGGTCATCTCTCCGTTCGTGTCTTAAGTACATGATATATCAATATGCAACATGATATAGGACGTATACGACATATCAAGGGAAAGTAAACATCATGTAATTGATGGACTTAAATTTGTGCAGTCTATCAAAGTTTGCAGATTTCGATATATTAGAAACGGCGTAAACATCAGTGGTTCAATTATCGCAACGAAAAGGTTTCAATAACAATCATCTGGTTGTTCGGTAAAGTACGTAATGTATTTTCCTGTATTGTAATTACTTGATTCAATCAAATCCATGAAACCGGTCACTGGTGACCACCGGGGGGTAGTCAGCGTGTCAACGAAAACAAGCAAAGCTAGTTCGCCAGGATTCGCGACGAATGGAGAACGCTCGTCCCCGTGCTGGCAAATATATCCAGTGTACACAAGCGTGGAACACGCGAGAACCGCGAGCACACGCGTGTGTATATACAAGCGTACTCAAAGCACCGCATCCCTGCTGTTGCTATATCAACTTCAGAGACACGATTCACGCGAACCATGCTTTTCGATCAAAATTCGCTCGATAAAACCAGTACCGTGTTTTGCTTCTGAAATCGACATCTGTCAGTGCTTTACCTGGGAAATCTCGACACTTCAAATATTTTGAGGCCCCTTTCGAAAAATTTGGGAAATTGCTAAGTTAACAGTTTGGGGGATATGGAGATTTGGATATAAAATAAAAGAACAGTCAATTCAGTAAAAATTACTAGGTCCAATAATAATAATGTTATACATCCTTCATGTTCATAGCATGTTGTAATATTTCATATTAAATTTTGAGTCAAACATACTTATATGTATATGTACTTCATTCTTGTGACACAAAAATAATTTCATTTTCGAAAATTTATAAATTTGGATGTGATAGGTGCAGACGTAGAGCAAACTGCTTAATGTGCTCTCAGTACTTGCCTCATAATAAGTAACTTCATATTCAGATCACAATGTAAGAATTTTCTCACGTTGATTAATCTACAAAGAGTACTAGGATAAAAGTGATTTTGCGGTATACCGTCAACTCGATATCATTGTATGTATAAGGTGGCCATATACCGGGAGGGTATTGTCACTGGATGCAACTGTTATCAGCGGAGTTAGGATGACCTCGATCGACTAGGAATGAAAACCGAATACAGGGGATGGAGCGGGTCGAAGCGTCAGCAACGACAGAAAATGCATTCATCGGGCAGTGTATCGCGACGCGATCGCATTATAAGCAGCGAGCGGCAGATAAAGCGATTACCGGCTGCGAGGCTGCATAGAAAAACCGACGTTATACCCGATTACAATGTGACTGCCGTTTCGCGGCGATTCACGATCGCTGAACGATTTTCGATCGAGCCATGTTCACCCTCTGTCCTCTCCTGCCGTCCACTCGTCCCAACAACGTCGATTATTTTAAAGGCTTACCAGCCGGATTATGGACGTGACGCCGCGATGTTAAATGAGAATGAATTGGTCGAGCAAAGCGTTAAATACAATTCCCGTTCCAACGGACTCGTGGAAACGAACACTGTTGGTTCTTTCGCTCTCGCGAATGACTGAACGATTTTGACGGTTTTTTGTTTTCTCGTTGACGGCACAATGGACGTGCAAGAAATTCGGTTTACGATTGCGAACGCCATCGGTTATTTACTACTTTCAGAACACTTGCTTTTTATAAAGATTGGTACAAAATTTTGACTTAGCTACCTTTTGTACAAACACTTACTTTCTTTTTTATAGAATTTATTAAAGTTCGACGAATATAAACATGTATAATTTGACTCGATAATCTGTCGGCATTATATTGCGTATTAATTGTGATGATTTAATTTCAAGCCCCATATGTTACATAATAATATTATATTAACAGTAAATTTTTGTTGTAGTTTCTGTTTTGTTAAATGTACCTTAAAGTGTGGTACCGTATCACACATGTTATATTTTTACAGTAGTAGGAAAATGTGACTGTTAAACATAGAACAGAAAATTCAGCAAAATCTGTTTGAAAAGAAAGATCCATGGAACAGATACAAATATTCGTCCAAAGAATTGTATCGAATCCAGGCCGACATTCATTTTCGTTATTTAATTGCACAGCACCGGTGTAACCGATTATCCGGTTAATCTTGCATCATCCGATTGAACGGTACGATTAATCGAATAACGAACGTCCGTGCTTACAATATCGTTTATTTAACTGAACATTTTTGCCGCGCGATGTAACAATCGCCAATTATTTGTGCAAATACTAGTAAATCGATCGAACGCAGCGAGCCTTTTTACGATATTTGCCTGCCAATTTTTGTTTATAACGCATTCTTTCGCGTTGCGAAATAACCTTTCGCTCTGTTACACCGTTTCACACTTTTATTTACCTATTTTACCATCTCATTCATTGACACGTCGTTCATACTTTTAAAACGCGGGATTTATCGAAAATGTTCGGAGCGGATCAAAAATATTAAGCTATAACATTGTTTCAGTGGTGTTACTGTACGGCTATGTAATTGAAGACTGGACGATTTAACTGACGTTTCAAGATGAAATCTGGGGAACTAACCAACCTAACCTAACCAACTTTGGGTTTGGTAACTTAAAAAATTCAGAAATTGTGAAATTCGAGGACTTTGGAGGTCGATGGTCTCCATGTTTGTACAACCCTATCTTATAATATTATATTAATTATATTCTATCTTTCTTATCTTATCTCTACATTTATGTGTATATTATTAAATCTTCTATATCATCAATATTATTATAGCCATGTACCCTTATAGTCCTATAGTCTTATACCCCTAAATGTCCATATGCCTATATTCCTGTATCATTATATTCCTATATGACTATACCCCTACATGACTATACCCCTATGTCCCTATATTCCTATATTCTTGTACCCCTATGTGCCTATACCCTATATACCCATATCTCTACATGCCTACACTCCTGTATCCTTGCACCTCTATACCCCTATACCCTTGTTCTCCCCATATCCCTAGGTCTACATCCCCATATCCCAATATCTCAGCAAGTCCACATATCTCAGCAAGTCCACATATCTCAGCAAGTCCACATTCCTAGTTCTCCCCTTCACACCCTCATCCCCACATTTCTAATACCAACAATCTCTAAATAATCAAAATCTGAATCACCGTCCATAATTAATCCGAATTACACATAGCAAGCAATAGGACTAACGCGTACGAGGCTCCGAAGCATGGGAAACCATAGGCATCCTCTGTAACGAAAGGGTCAAACGTCCCAGCACGGTGTTCAGCTAGAGCAATCGTGATTCGGAGATTCAGCGATGAACATCGAGCGATACGTTTCGAAGGTAATGATTAATACGATCCCCGTAATCGAGAGGCAGCCAGCAATGCTCGCACGGATGGACAAGAGCTATCGGCGATCGAACGCATTCACGTAGCCCGAAGAGGAACGAGAGGGCAATCGGTAGGCAGCAGGATGATGGTTATAGAACGTGTAACCAGGAGAGGGTTGCGACGGTTCCCAGTTACCAGCTGGAGGACGTACATATCGTATTCGACGGGATTACGCAACGCGGTGCTCTCTGATTGGCTCTAATGGGTAACGCTGCAAATGGCTCGACATCGTTATGGTTAGCTGAAACGGGTCCATTGTTATGCCTGAATACAATGCGCGAGCCGCATTACTCGGTAATTAGCGTGAACTCTTACGCGGAGAAAAATTTACCCATTCTCACGCGATGACTTCAAGAAACCTTCGCATCTTCTGTAAAACATCTCGTGAGTTTACGTTACTAAGGGAAGGATCCTTAGATGAAAAGGATCTTGGTTCACAGGATACCATCACAGAAAGGATTTTATTTACATTTGACATAGAAACTGACGAGATTCTCCAAATGCAACGACGATCGATTGAAACGTACATGTCGTATTAGAATGCATTTTAACGAGAACTGCATACATGCAGTCAGGTGGAAAAACAAGTTGACCTGCTTCCTCAGTTCCAAACACTCATCTTTGTGCTTAGTCAAGGTCAGGGTGAGTTGGATTTATGTACTTAATCTTGACTGACTTAATCGCAGAGTGTAATTCAACGCTTCATTTTTCAAACAGTACCAATTTTGATAAACTAATACATATTACTTTCATACTCATATTTCTGAATTAGGGTAAACAATTTTCTGCAACTTCCTTTGGGTTGTTCATATCACACATTCACACATGTTCCATAAATATGACATTCTTTCTATAGTATTATAATTATATAAACATCAACAGCCTCTTCATGACTTTAAGTCCCATTAATGATCTATGACCATTATGTTTTTTAATAATGATCTACATCCACATCACCATAACTCGTAGCAAATTTTTCTAATCCGTCATAATTAATACTTGCATCAACTTTCTGCCAGAAGCATTTCACTCTAACATTTGTAAACGAAAATTTCGCAACAGGAGCATCGATCATTAAACTGAACACGATTAAATAATTCCTTGTCAATCACACGATGTATCGTCACATTTTGCCCGTGTTTCTGATCGCGGTTGAATAAACTTGATCCTTCCAATTATGTAATCAAGTTCGTTTGACAACGGTAACTGTTTGAAAATTAATATATCAAAGAGTTGGGATGTTATTTGCAAACGTAATGTTTCAATCCCGAAATGTCAAACACAAATTAATCGTGCGACGCGTGTACCAGTTCGCTAAGTCCAAGTGTGTACACGAGTTCGCTACGGTTCCACGAGTCATGAATAATCCAGCAACGATCCTGATCTGCAATGCAATATAAAATAGATTTCATGGACACCGGCGGTAAACGCGCGAGCCGCCACCCTCGCGTGTTGATCAAACGCCGTGCGACGATCATCGCGTTGCATCGCATCGGGCTTGATTAAATAAAGAGAGCGTGGAACTGCTGAACGACAGTGGCTGGTTATTGGACGCGTCATAATACGAATCGCAACTTGAGAACGAATATGTCCAACGGAATTTTCAACAATCGCGTTTTTCATGCTCGATTTACGAACGACGTATCGACAGAACACTATCAGTGCACCTTTTCATCATGATTGGCGTAATCTACTACTGAAATGTTACAATACTCTTTACCTTTAATTTTGTGAACTTCTAAGAAATTCCAAAAATGTTCTAACCTTTGTACAGTACTGAACATTTCTAAAGTTCTAGTGCAAATATAAAAGTTTTCGAACTTTGCAGTTTGATGATACAGTAGATGGTAAGTTTTCAAATTAACAAATCTCTACATTTGTAAATATGTTCTTATACATTGCTTTGATAACTTGATAACTTGGTAATTAGATAACATGAAAATTTATTTCTTTTGAATATAAACGATAATCTACATGATCTACAAATTGAAATTGACAGTATAACTGTCTCGAAAGTCATCAGTCCTTTGAACAACCCCAAACAAAATAGCTCTTATACCTAAAATAGTTCCATACGTACACCTTAAATATACTCCACATACACCCTAAATATATATAAATAAAATAATTTGCAGCTAATTCAAACGCAAGAAAAACCTAAAAATAGAGACTTACCTGTGACCATTTCTTGAAGCCAAATGCAGCGGAGTGTGAGGAAAAATGACGGACGAGGAAGAGTTCCGCAAGGGCACGATCAGCTCTGGATACATACTAACGAGTAATTGCACGGTTTCCAATCTATAAAAGACAATTAATTTTACAGAAGGAGCACAAAGCCAATTAGCAGGCTCATCGATTATTCAATGTGTACGGGCGATTATACGAACGGTTTCAGTGGCCGCGGTCGGCACAAGTCTGAAGCCGTTCGAATTTCAAATTGCGTACATACTCGTCGGGCCAAACAGCCGCGAGATTATTATGCGTTAAGCAGAGTGCAAACAAAGGTAACAAAAAATAGCGTGGAAAAGGGAAAAATCGTCGGTGGAATTTACCTGCCATATTGCGCAGCGAGATCGAGCGCAGACTCTCCCCGGCTGTTGCGGATGCTGGGGTCACATCCGTACTGCAACAGCTGTGCCACCACTTCCGTGTGCCCATACTGTGCTGCACAGTGCAACGCTGTTTCGTTGTCCTTCGTCTGCGATCACACGAACCCGGTATTTCGAGTTTAACAGATACTTCGTTTTGATTACTTTATATTGGAGTACATTAGAGCGCGATACTAGTTCAAATCTTACAAACTATAACATAGTTGCAGGTTGACTTTTCGAAAGTTTCTACATTCGTGAACTTCTGAATTTCTGACTTTGAAAATTTGAACATTCTAAGCTTCCTAATTTGGACGTACACTCCCTGAAACTTTTCGTAGGACATAATCGACGTCTTGTTCTGAACATTGCAGAAAGCTTAGTGAAGTGATAGTATGTCCTGATGACAAAATTAATCTAGTCATCTAGTCAGCAATAATATTTTTGCAAAACAAGTATTATATATAAAATAAAAATGTTGATGAACTTCATGCTGAGTAAACTTCGTACTTTACTGAACAAAAGATCACTGCAACGAAGGATCAATTTGACAGTAAGGTGAACGTTATCGCGCAACTTCTTTTTTCTAAACAAAGTATAAAAAAAAATATAAAGAGGTACAAGTTTACTGACCGTAAGATTCACTTTAGGTACCGAAGGTCCTTGGGTAAGAATTAACCGCACGATTTCAGCGTCGCCCGCCCAAGCTGCCAAATGAAGCGGCGAAGAGCCTTTAGCGTCGACGACGTTAGTGGAAGCCTCATATTGGAGCAATAACTTTACCACCTCCCTGAGGATAAAAGCGTTTCCCCAAATTATCGTCAGAATGTGCGCGACATCGATTAATCGTCGATCGAAAGGAATATTAATGAGAAACTCGAGTTAAGAAAGTTTCGTCGTTATCGATCAGATTTCCACACAACGACGATATGGGACACGATGGTATGGAAATAACGATGAAACATGGCTTTGTCAAAAGAACGAAGAAATATTGTTTCAAACGTACTTGTGACCGTTCAAAGCTGCATGATGAAGGGCTGAATATCCACTGGCGTCCTGCACGTTAGCCCCCGGACCCCGCCGTAAACTGTAAAAGAACAAATCTTTAAAATTCAATAACTTTAATGTGGTCAGATTAACAAAACACGGTTATGCTAGCATGTGATTAAATTTTTTCTGAACAATGTAGGGAATATTTTTGTATGTTTGCATATAATACTGTATATTACATATTTTTAGTTATGGTGCATATTTCATTTTTGGTAAGATAGGAAGATAAGAGGCTCTAGAAGATAAGATAAAAATGTACGTATGTGTAGAGATATGTAACTTTTCATATGTAATATATGTATTGTGGCACACAAGTAAAAGATGCAAAAGGGATGATTGGTATTAAAGTCAGTCTAGAATTGGCGGTCAGTCAAAGCGTCCCCCGATGCACACACATTATTCTGCGCGACGTTCGAAGCATTCTGATTGCCAGGTCACCAGCGCGGCCATTTCCGCAATTAGGAATTCATGTTTACTGCCGGTAACTAATACCCGGCGGCAATATAAGCTCAGAGGCAAAGAATCACGCGGAACAGAACGCAACGCGACGCATCACGGTATCGGCAGAGACAGTTAGGTCACACAATGGACCCCGCGGACAGGAACAGGTTCGCTAATGAAGCTTCCTGCATCCAACACATGTTCTCATTACGTGCCTTTGTTGCGTTTGTGGCGAGATAAACGCTCGTCTGTCCCTGCTTCAAACACAATGTAAACGTGCCCCCAAAGTTCATCCCCTTTGGGAGGTTCGCGACACCTTCGACTTCTTCTTTTCTTGATTGAATTGATCCTCGAGCTCGATCGAACAACTGCCAGGACGTTGAAACGATTTCTCGCCATTCCACTCTTCTTAAGTGGATTCGATTAGCGTGGCTTCGAGTTAAGCCTCTCAACCACACTCGATCAGTCGAATGGTCCCGATCAGATAGAATCGATTTTAACAAACTTGGCGATCGAGATGCGTCAAAACACCTGCTGAACCAATGTTGAAGATTAAGGGAGATTTTTTATTTCGATTAAAAACAATCAATTTTTCAGGGTTGTACTTGGAGGGTACAGTGATATATTGGGTCCTTTTCTCCAAATTCCAATTTCAAACTATACTTGCATTACTTTTTGGCACGGGATTCCGATAGATATTGAACCAAAGTACCTACACAAAGTACCTATAACAAATTTAATAGCGGAATAACACCACAATTATGAAACAAATTAAATGAAATAGAAGCAAATTGTACGAATGACACAGCAATTGAAGAGGCGTATGAAGCAGGGAATTAAACCGCTGGTAATCACATATTCGCGCCCTAACGAATCAATCGCGTTATCGAAGGGAAGAAAAACCGATGGAAATAAACTACAATTAAAGCGCAATGTAGCAACGTTGAAAGCAACCGTGCAGGTTGTTTTGCAGAAGTTGCAAAAACACGTTATTTTCGCCGCTCGATGAACAGGGGAAACAACATAAGGGAGCACAATATTTATCTTGCTCGATTAATACACATCATAACGGTGAGCAGGAAGGTACGGTATTTACTTAGTTCTCGTACGATTCCGATATGAAGATCGACTCGTAAAAATATGAATGTTTACCCTCGTTCTTCGAACTGTCACACGACGAAACTCTCGCATCGATATTAGAAACAAAACTACTCTTTATTGATATTGACGCCTTTATTGTACGTTACAGTGGTTAATGGTTGATATTCGATTCTACTTGTTGTTTGATAGGCGAGAATGGACTAGTTTCTTACATAAGGATGGATGAATATGAGGACTGGAAGATATGAGGATATGGACATTGATATATGGAAGGTATGGATATTTGTGGGTATAGAAATATTTGGAGATCCAAAAATAGGAGGATATGAGGATGTAGAGATTTGAGTACATAGGTGTATATGTAAATATAGGAATATCTACGGATATGAAGACCTAAGGAGAGTCTAGAAATCTGTGAATCTAGAGATGAAGATTTACAGAGCTATAAGACTGTAAGAAACCGAATAGAATATGGGATATAAAAGTATATGGGATTCTGAGAATACGGAGATATGTAAATCCGAAGTGGAGCAGAATAGCAGCTAAAGATAGTGAGAGCAGGTTGCAAAAGGGAAGGAAACGGGAAGAGGAAATTCAACGCCTGCTCTCGTGCTGTTCGCGTTAGCTCTTTTCTATTCTTGCCCTGGCCGAAAGCTCCTCGAAGTTCCGAGCGTTGCGAGCACTCCGCGGAACCCTCGAGTGTTCGTTTCTTTTTCTTGCTGCCCCTCGCTTGCCAGACCCGGCCACCCCGCCACTCGAGGTCGTTGTGACTCGTTCGTATATACTCGACGGGTGGCGGGTTTGCTTTCGTGAAATCGACAGTTTCTCTCGTTTTTGATCTTAGTTACAATGGATTAGAAAGGAGATTGGAGGGCGCTATAGGGTCTTGAACGATCCCGGGTACACGCTCGCGTACATAAGCGAATGCACGCGTGCCGTTACCGCTAGCCGATGATTTTAAGTGCCGGTATCTGAAAGCTTAATGACGTCGTCGCTTAATGACGACCACGTCGACGACGACCAGGAAGGTTCTTTGATCTGCCCCGTTGCGCGGAGAAAGGCCTTCGGTTCTCATAATTGTTTTGGGTAAACTGAATGCGATGCTTTGATGCCGGCACCGACGTTAAGCGCCGATTCAGAACGCGTCCCGTTAACGAGGTAAATCCAGCAGTTTTCTACTCGCCACGGGCCTCGTCTGGGAACGAGAACGAAATTGTTCGGAAGCGAGGTAAACGATGACAATAATGACTTGGATCTGGTTCGAACCTTTGTCTGGCTCCATTCTCACGCGAATGCTCCTTTCGAGATCTTCAACTCGACCTCCTCGTTTTAATCGTTCTTACCGTCTGCTGTTTCTCGATCTTCAAACGTTAACTTCGAAGCACTTCGTAGAAACGTTTCATTGGCTTTCGAGTATCTTATTATTGGGATTATCACCACTTTCTGTTATAACACTTTTATATAACTCTTCTGATAGTTTTTTTACTATCGACTGTCGGTATATGCTTCTTCAGAAGACATGTGGTGTGTCATTGCAGAAGATAGAGGCACGTGATGCATCTTTACGTGTGGTGACTTTCCATTTTGTTTGAATTGCATTCACTTTAACATTCTTATAATTTGTCACAGTTAAAAGCATTTTTTTGCAAAAATTATTGAAACTATTTATCTACTTTCATAATCACAATTTATTATTCCATCTCAGTTATATCATTGTCTATTATATAATTCATTAAATCATTTCTGTAATAATTTTTTCAAT
The DNA here is from genome assembly GCF_050947335.1 of Megachile rotundata. Classification (NCBI taxonomy): domain Eukaryota; kingdom Metazoa; phylum Arthropoda; class Insecta; order Hymenoptera; family Megachilidae; genus Megachile; species Megachile rotundata. The sequence continues at coordinate 8,057,395 of NC_134987.1, read as the reverse complement.
AAAAAACGTATTATTGTCTCTTATCAGCACTGCTTATAAAAGTTCAAAAGTGTACCTTCATAGAACCTACTTCAAAAATGAAGTGTTTTATATTTTCCACTCATTTAGAGCATTTCAAAGAGGAATGTAACAAAATCATCGAGTGTCAGTCGAGGACTGACAAAACTGTTTCCATATATTCAACCCAAGAGATACAGTATTTTCCAGCTATATTTGTTTCATTGTTCGATGCAATTGCCTTTACGCGGTGTACGGTTAAATTGTCGTCACCGTTGCATATTTTTTGCGCATTTATGCCGTACAATTTTTACCGTGGTTGTAAACACGCGTATATCGATGATGTATTGTTTTGACAAACACCGGCCTTTCCAAATATTTGTTTGCATAGAACAATTTCCGATGAACGCCCAGTATTGGTAAATACCATTCACTGAAAAGTGTTAGCGATCATTGTTTAACGTTATAACACATTCATGGAGTGGTATCTTTGCGAATTACACAATCAGTTGATTGAACGTTTCAAGCAACGCTATTTTCTCGTCGAAATTTGTAGAATTATCTATCATTTTTTTCTGCATCTTCGTCACGAGTGTATTTACTTATAATTTGTTTATAAATAGTCTACGTGTTTGTTCGTGTACGCTAGTTGGGTTATTACGAGATATGGAGCGGTTTTCTCTAGAGAAAACGGCGGTGTCACGGGAACCCAGTATACCCGTGAGTGTTTATTCAGGAAAATTACATTTCAAATTTCTGCAAATCTATTAAAAATTGAAAATTTCAAACTTAGAATTTTAAAAGATTTTAATTTTATGCAACATCCCTAATTTTTAGTATTAAATATGTTTTACACGATGAATCATTTTACAGTATATTTATGTACCTCTAAAATCTTGTGGAAAAGAACGAAGTGAACACGCGAAAATAGTTTAAACGAGCACTTTCTTTCCACGTGTCCCTGCGCTAAACAAGTCGAGAAAGTTTGATTCTTCCTTTCTTTCGGACTCCTTTCGCCCCTTCGCGCCCTGTCTGCTTTAGCAGCTTCTGCTCCGTCTTTCTCCGTCTGTCGCGCCCCCAACTCGCTTGGCCCATTCATCGAGTTTATCCGCTTGCCCAAGTTCCTTAATTAAAGCCCGAAGATTGTCTGCAAAAAGGACATCGCCCAGTGCCCTCGACGTCTACGGACATTACGAATTGGACGACGAGGGGACACGGAAGATACGGATAGGTGGCCGAACACCGAGGGGTGGCGAACGGAAGCACGAACACCGTCTGTCAGGCATCCATAATGGCGATTTCTTGCTGGTTTTAATCAAGAATACCGAACGATCAACGGCAAAAATGCCCGGTCACTGGACGAGGATAATTGTGCGGGCTGTTTTTGTTCGCTAACATGCGATACGGAGAACGCGCGGTGGAGAACGTTTAACTTTGCCATCGACAACTCCTTTGAATTTCTAATATGTGCATAGTAAACTTATACGACAAAACTTTTTATTCATATAATGTCGACTAGCATTCTATAAAAAAAATGAATAAACTGTAATACATTTATTAATGGTACTTTATCTAACGATGTTGAACATTAAAACAGTAATTGAAGTTTAAAAAACTATTATCCTTTTAGAGAATTTAGAATGCCGATTTTATTAAAAGTACTTATCGTTAAGAATCAGGGAAGGTCGATAAACAATAACAGTAGCGTTTAAAATGAAATTTACAGGAGAGACCCCCTCTCGTCATTGAATTACGCGGTTTTCCAGGGTACTCGACGATCAGAGGCGCAATAAAATGCCGAGGGTAAGAGAACTTCTATCCAGCCCCTTCCGATTCCACGAACGCGAGTGTTTAGTGCGAATGCACCCTTATGCCAGGGGGTGGATGACGGTGGAAAACTAGGAAGTTCGAGGGTGGCTCGAAGAAGGAGACAGAAAGTGAAACAGTCACGGATCGAACGTGAGGGAGGTGAAAAAGGGAAGAGAAAAACAGACGAGTACAAATTGAAAAGGCAAAAGGAAGCTAGCAGGAAAAGCAAGGAAATAGTAGACTAACACATGAAAACGTACAGTGAAAACTCGAGACAATTTTTTATCTTAATAGAGCGAAAATAACAACTAAGAGGGTTGCAGAACAGAAATTTAGGAGAGAGAAGATTCAGGGGGTGGTGAAGTGTATGCAGGAGTTGTAATGAGCTCAAAAGGCAAAATAAAAAATTCTGTCTAAATCAATTATGCAGTTCTTTGAATATAAGAAGTTAGGAAGTTGACAGTTCAAGAAAAGTTGAAAACTTAAGTAAGAATTTATAAATCCGTAAATTCGGAGGTTTTACGTGAAGGAATTTGCGAGGGTTTCCTCGTGAGTCGAAGGGCGGAAATCGATATCATAACAATTTTCACCCCCAGACGGTACATAAGATACGGTATTCGTGAGAACAGAAAGAAAAACAAGAGTAAATGGAAAGAAAGAGTACTATGTACGCGACAAAAAGAAAAGAATACAATGAAAGAGACAGACAGGGACCAAAAGCAACGAGGGGTGCACGCACGCGAGGGATGTTAGGGCATCAATCGATAAATTCCTCCGGCGGCGCAGAGAGGGCACGATACGTGCTGATCTCGTGAAAAACACCAGGCTCGCAAACACTCCAAGTGTCAGTTCGAAAAAAAAGGTGAGAGAGAAAAGCGGAGACTCTCTTATAGTTGCACTTTATGCAGTTTCGCGCCCCCTCGAGAAAAAAGGGCGGTGCTCGAAGGGAGGATCGTTCATCGATCCATATAGAAACGAACTCATTGAACGCGAACCTCGTCGTGGTAGAATGCCTTGCTTGTCGGCTAATTATCCCCTCGTTGATCGTTTAACGCATCGATTCCTTCTTCCGGAACAGCGGAGAACGAACAAAACATTACAATGATATCGGTCGAGTGTAATAGAATCGCGGTGGAGGGAAGGATGCTCAAATTCGATGCCATTTGGGCAACGGAGAAATTCAAAGGGCGGAAAAACGGTATCTTTCTTCAATTTGAATTACGCGCCTCTGGACCTTGGCGCCACTTGCTGATCAACGCGGACGCGCGTCTTTTGATCTGCATAACTTTTCAATATAAATAATGACAGATATTTATTTTTTTTATAGATCAAGAATACTGTACGCAAAGTTGATTATGCTTTCTCAGATAAGAGAAATAAAAATCAACTTATACGAACAATCTCAAGTTCACTTGGTTCATTCATGTTTGCTTCTGTGAATCATTAAGGAGACATCCCTAATAGCAGACGCTCTGTTAATCCTTGCAGTACGAATGTCGTACATGTTTCTAAACACATATATACTATAAGAAGCAGAAATTGCTTGCATCAAGGAACCGTATTTTCACTCCAAAAAGAAAGATAATGTGGAATACAACGAGGGTAAAGAATTAAGCAGAATGTATCTAAATAAATGACAGAACAAAAGCACAGAAACAGATAGCAGAAAGAATAATAATTGCAGCAGAGTGGACCATGAAATTCACCGAATCGAAGAGTTTAAATTAAAAATGAATTTTCCTGTTTCCGTAGGATTCCAGGACGGGCCCACGCGACATCAAAGAGCGAGGACGAAGTTATGATAGCGAGCCGATGACGTTAAAATTTCTGGTTGACGGAAGGTTGAATCGCCAGAGGCGACGTTTTCAGATGAGCGGAGCCCTTTCTCGTGATCCCCGCGGGCTCGTGATTAAAATTATTGCCCGACCCAAAGTCAACACGTCGCGCAAACAAAGGATAAACGCATTCGCGGGCAATGGTACACGGAAAGTGGCGAGCATGCAGCTCGTGATTAGCATCGCAAAATATTTCTTGTCTCTAGCCGGTATCCGCCGTTTTATATTGCTTTCCTGTGATCTCCCGGCGGTGCAGAGCGAGAAAGCGCGACGATGCCGTTGGAAAGAGGACGAAAAGACCCGATCTGGCAGCGAGAGACGAGCAGGAGAACAGAAGAGAGCAAAGAGCTTCGGTTGAAAGTTGCCGCGGGCGTGCTTTGTAGTTATGGACAAGTTGCACGCTCGGTGACGAGTAAAAGAGGCAATTTGTTAGAAGAGGAGCTTTTTCGTGATACATTTAGGATCACCCGCCAGCTTCGTTTTCGGTTACAATGCCGACTCACCTTTGGTCTCTTCTATGCTCTATTTAACTAATTAATCGATTTGTATCCTTAATATAGAGTTTCCAAAGTGCACCCGTTCCGAACTTTTCCATGGATCGTGTTAAATATTTAAACGCGATAAATTCGAAAGTAGTACATACTCTTGATATATTCAAACTAGAGGAAGGCTGATAATGGAATTTTGGGACTTTGGTTAAAATGTAAAAATATTGGGATTTTGGTACTCTGTAATTTTTAGAGACGAATATAAAAATATACACATATGCATTCTGGAATAAATATAATGAATCGTATTTATTTTCTAAATGTTTATTCTATGATTATTACTATGTTCATTCCCTAAACATATTATAACAAGTACATAATAAACATAATGTTCAACTCTCTATGAACATCACAAGAAATCACATGTAAGACGCGAAAGTTCTGCACAAACTTTTGTGGCATCCTGTACCTGGAACCCTTTCTCTTCCTATTCAACACTTTTTGCTCGCGATAATCAGTGTTAAAATGCGTGAATGCACTCGATGCACGCGTACACAAGCGTCAAACCCTCTCGAAAACAAGCGTCAGTTTCTGGTCCCATTCCGAGCCGACCCAGCGTGACTTAATTAATGGCAACGCGAGAAGCGACGACAAAGTCATCTTTGTCGACAAGTTCGCGGGACTGGGTCAATAAAGAAGGCAGCAGACCATCGACCGTTTCGATCAATCCGCTATCGATTCGGATCGGAGTCGAGACGCGGGTTCGAATCTGAATAGAATCGAACGCGTCACTGATTCCGTCGACTTACTCTATCATCCAATTATCTTCTCCACACAAGTTACGCAGAATTGAAGCTGCGCGTGTGTACATGCAAATGACGCTTTTTAGAACTACGCTAACTCGGAAAAATGACTCAGTTATTAAGCCTGTTTTTACGTTCCGCTGAAACACGGAAGTCTCTGTTCTCGTTAATATAGAGATCGGTTTAAAATGCTTGTTGTAAATTTTATTTTTACTCGATTAATTCAGCTGATTCACATAATCTCGAAAAATAAGCTTTCGAACATTAACATTTTAATTGAATACACGACACGCATCGTCTGTAACCTTGGTATGTATGCGACACATATTACTAATTGAGTGTGAGTATTAATTATTAATGTGCACGTTGATATCGCCATGCTGTACCAACTGATACTTCTTGTATCTACATGTATTACTCGACATTATACTTGTATACTGTAACGCAATAACAATTCATACGACTCATTGTTATGAAAACTGAACCCGCGCTCAATCAAACTTCTCTATAGACCTGATTAATAAAGCAAGCTACAAGAAAATAGTTAAATCAAAGAACGTTAACATAGCAGTAAAAAAATATAAAATATTAAAATAGAAGTAGTAGAACACTGTTGTAATCAACGTTACAACGTCCACAATTAAAATGCGTAAACTTCCTTATGTACAAAATAAAAAATAATCACTCGGTTGCAACCGTCTTCGATTTATCACGTCCAAGCGGGGTTTATCGTTGACCCTTGAAAATAAATAGCTACCCACCGAATAAACCTCTTTATCTGCTTCCATAAATAGAAGATAGAAGTGTTCACGACTCGATAAGTCGCGAGAAGTAACCAGAGACGACAGAGACCCATTTTCCGGCCATCATTTTTCATTGGTTATCACGGGGAATTCAATTAAAGGCCTGGCACGTTAAAACGCGTCTTCAAAGAGACATGAAAAACACGACGACTACAACGGTCAACGGAACACAGGAGTTACGCGTGTCCCGCTGAAACGTTCAGCAGAAATTTCAATAATTGATAGTGGGATCGCTGCGTGTCCGTATCAACGCATCTTCGTCATGTATCGTATGCAGGGTGATTCATGGTCACGGTAAAATCATGAATAATCGTTCGACAATAATGCGCGTACACATGTACGGGCGCGTTGTTCACCATAGATATTCAGAGCAAAACTGATTACGCTCGGAAAATTACGATCCGCAAGCGTCCTGTATTTTCGCGTAGAAATTATAATATTATAGTGTATCATTGATCCATAAAGTGTCAGATAGATTTTTGGGTCGCTCAGCTTACTCGGCTTTAATAAATAAACCTTTAAATGATAAAATTTTGAAATCAGATTTGCAGCTCTGAAATATTGGGATCGAAGAATTTTGGGTAACGGAGTGTTTGTTATTAATTGAGAGGTAAAAGCATAGTACACGGAACGCGTTAAAATTTAACACTGAAGAATATAATAATACAGGGTGATTTATCACAACAGTCGAAGCACCGTTCTTTCGCTTAATTAATAATGAAAACTATCCAATGTAACGATACGTGCTATTAAAACGGTACAAACATCGTACAGGCATCCAGTGCCTCACTGGCAAACTGTCAGACTTAATTGCAAAAATGTAGCGATCAATCGAGCGTAGGTAATTTAACGCAGGTACCGGTACGCGTAATGACTCGTTCGATTTGGTTTATGCTTAAAACACGGTTATCCGTAGTCCGTTAATCAAGGCAACACGGAAGCTGTTGGAAACGAGATGAAAGGGACCGATCTGAACGGCAGTCAATACCGTATAAACACTTTTATCATCGAAACAGAAATCGCTGCACTCGCGCGATTCGAGAACGAACGTGTACACGTATGTAACTGAATCATCCGTCAAATTGACAGACAACGAGCTTGTTTCTCGAACAATCGGTACTCGACGACGCTTACGAAATCGTGGCTGTTGGGACGAGCGCGAAATAGAATGCGAGAAAGGGAAAAGAAACGGGGAAAAGCAAAGTCTGCTTACGGTGACACCCACCTTGCCAGTGGACCACTCCTCTTCGCTCGTTGACCCAAAATCTTCTCGACCACAGTGACATTTCCGCTTCTCGCTGCCTCTAGCAGCTCCTGATCCTTCCCCATGGTCCATTTACACCGTAATCAAAGTCTGGTGTTCACTTGCACACTTGTCAATTTCTGTTTTTACTATGATTACTCGCGTTTCATTGATCCAGCGTGGCCATCTTGGCCCGACTGCGCCGCCACCTCGTGATCGTTTCGCGAAACGCGCGCTAAACACGACACACAGTGGGACAAAACGAATCACCTTCTCTTACGAATATTTTTATGAAAATATTTATACGAATTAAGTGTTAAAGTATAATACTTATCGTTTAATGAAGCGGTGGTCAATATATCAGATATCTGTGTAACACATGTATGCATACATACAATTTATACTTGCTTTTTAATGTTTGTATAAGGACAGCGTATACGTACGCGGTGATTTTGATTGCAACGTTAGTATTTCGTTAATTTTTTTCATTACCACGCTTTTCCAATAAGACAGATTTTTGAGGAACGAAGAGACTTAAATGGAACTTATATAGGGTGATCTATGTAATACGAAATTTGACGATATGAGGATCCGAATATTGTGAAACTTGAAAATTTAGGAATTTTATGAAGTTGAGGACTTTGCAAGCATATTTATAAATTTTGAAATTCGAAAATTTGAGAAATAAATAATTTTAGGAACTTTGAGATTTGGGAAAATTAAGAAATTTAATACTCTAAATATTTGAAAATTTCGAGATTTCAAATTTAGATATTTTGAAATTTATAAACTTGAAAATTTGACAATTTGTTGACACCCTTCATGACGTTCAAATCTGATAGTCGGTAGTTCTCCCGCGCCGAATCGCGGCTGTGCAAGATTCACTTCAAAACCGGTGTTTCCATATTGAACTATAGTTAACTCACTCTTGAAAGAAATGAATACTTTTTCAATCGGCAAGGTCACGAAATCCGATATTTGATTGTGTGACTGTTTTTGTTTCACTGTGCGACAATGTGACAGGGGAGGAAAATAAAATCGAACACAAGTATAGAGTGCTCATGCATGTCGCCAACCGTTAATCTTCAGCTGTTGCGTCGTAATTATTTTACGTAGTTTCTTGCCGACCCGGCTTTCAGATCATTTAATCGGAAAAGTGTCATTCGGTTTATAGTTCTGATCAATATGAGACGCAACTTTGTCAGAGGAAAACTAATTTTTTTATTACTACTTGCTAGTTGCCAAGCTGATAAAGAAAACTTTGAAGTTTTTAATGGTAAGCACATAACCTCAAAGTCGTATAACTGTTCCTGACAAGAATTTCTTCCCTGTTATATTATCTGTACCAGTTGATTTTTAAACGCAGTTAAAGTCTAGCATTAAGCAAATAAATTAAAATAAATTTATAGCATTTATTTAATATTTGTTTGAAGTAAATTAGATTGTGACACTGTTGTTTTTGTTTATCAAGAGGATGAACTATACAAAAATGCAGATAAATATAGTACAAGAAAAATATTTAATTTCTACCTACGTTATATAATTGAGGTGTTTCATTTACTTTGTATCAATATTATATTAACACATCGATCTTAAATGTTATTTAGCGTAGAAGAAGATAACTTGCTTCTAAGTGTCAGTATGTTAAAAAATGTACACTGTCAAAATTTTTTAATGTCATTTGTTTATGCATTGTATAAAAAGAATTGTAGATTTTACTTTTACTTATTTTAAGATATGTAACATAGAGTTGTATTATCGAATTATCACACATGTAGCTCTTAATGCTTTAACAAATGAAAATCAGTTTTCAACAAGTTTGTCTTTATATATTTTTATATGAATATTGAAGTTATTCTGTATTTAAACAGTAGTTGAGAAGTAATTTAACAGTAGTATTGTAGATATGATAGACACTGTTATCGAATGTATCATTGCAAAGATTATTTATGTGGAAAAGTAATGTATGATGCATTTTGCAGATCGCGATATAATACAAGTGAATTTAAATACTCTTAATGACATTACACCATATATCAAACAAATATCTATTACATCTTTTAGTCATCTTACCTTGAATATAACAGACATTTCATCCAATGTTGCATTTTATATTGTTCAAATTCATTCACACTTGCACCCTGTTGCATTGTCTTATGATAAATATTATGCAAAAAGAGTATTTGGAACAAACATTGGCCTTTACGTCAAACCTAATCTTAATAATATAACATCATTGTACTTAAAAAATGATGGAGTCTATTCCGCGAAGGCCCTACTTGTTATTATGAATTACAACGATAAAGGTGAGTGTTATTGATATTGTTTTTTTACATAAATTATGCCTTATATATAAGTTCCCCTTTGTAATTTTGTGAATCTTTCTGTCATGTTATACATTAAATATAATTAGTGAATACAAGAGTAGAAGTAAAATTTTGCCATTTATTGTGTATAGTTGAAACAAATCTGATCGCATGGAAAGTGGATGATGATTTCTTTAATAAAATTTTTCTTGAAAATTATCTATATTTTATATGTACTTTTCATGTCAATTAATTTCTTTTTGCAAGACAGAGAAAATAAGAATTATTGTTGTTATAGCTTTATATTATTATTGAACATACTTTTTTTGTACAATTATGCAACTGACCTTATTAATTTTCAATTTGGTAACTTAATACTTTTTTTTTAATATTCTGAATAAATAATAAGGTTATTTATTATAATGAGAGAAACAGACCCATTCCGCGTTTCACCCAATTCCACCGCCGATAGAATGGACCAATAGTTTACAATTATATTGAAGACGGTCGCATTAAAAATTTGTTGTAATTTAGTAAAAATTTGATAATTTTCGCGGTCTTAAAAATACTACATTTGTCCCGAGGATACAATCGTTCACACAAACATTTAACTTTGCATTCAAGTACAATCCTTGGACTGCGTGGAGCATTTTTCGTCGAAATACGTTCATAAAATTATTTTTGAACCGCTATATACAATGTTAATAGAAGACTCGTGTAAAAACGACTACGATAATAAATTTCATAGCATAAAAAACAAACCAACCTCGTCCATTAGTTCATTATTCTCATCCTAGCACCCATACCGGGTGGATGCAACATGGAGTTCGATACCGAAATTGCGCCATATGCAAAGGTACTTACCAGGGACGGCATGATAACAGTCGATGTGCAACCAGCCTCTGTACCTTTAAACAAGACTGCGGTATCGATGTGTGACAAAAATCCAGTCACACACGATATGTATCAAGTATATTTGCCTCAACAGGACCTATCCTCTAAAACTTATTTCGCGTACATCACGAACATGTTGACGGTAAACGATATCATCGAGAATGGGCAGAAGGTATACTTAAGCTTTTTCTTTTATTGAAAATTGCAAGGAGAAACAGCAATGAATCTCAGAGTAAATTACATCGGTTTTTAAATTATTAACATTATGAACGAACATGTTGAGACTGTAGTGTACCTTGAGAAAATGTTTGACTGCATTGATCCAATATTATACAATAAACAATATTTCACAATAGATCTCAACTCCAGATCTTTTTAAACCGTTGAGACGAATTTTCAACGCATACATTGGAACTGGCTCAGTTTACGTCACCGTGGCCACTTATGGTACTCAGTCTGCCGCTTACGTTCCAGCTTTTTCGTACGCCTGCGATCCTGCAGAATTCCCGACCTCGTGCCAAGTTCTAGGTACGTTTTATGTTATATAAGTACTGTAACGATCGTTAAACCGAATGAAAAAAGAATCGTTAATCATTCTTTCTTTCAGATAATACGTATTCAAAATTCATGGTGGCCTGCTGCTTCTTCGTAGGGCTAGCCTCGGTTTTCTTGGGAAGCAAGTGTATAAAACTTGATGTAGCGGTACCAGTATTTTTCACGGCAGCCGTAATTTCTTATGTCGTCACTGAACGTAAGCAAACATTCTCATTACTTTTCTTATTGACACATCAAGGAACGATAATTTTGTGTTATATTTAACGTTTCATTGACTGAACGGTGTGAAATTTTTGTAGTATATTTAATTATTTGACTAAACTTGTTGCTCCGATCGTCGATGGTGATTCGCGGTAATCTAGTTAAATGAAAGCCGTATAATAGCTCTTTAATCGGTGCTACCTTTGAATTACTTAAGTGTGCGATTAAAGAAGCTTGATAATAGATACGTTTAGATTCATTAGTTGCAAAGCAATCTGATATGTTAAAGTAGAGGTGATAAGTTCATTTTTGGAATACATGTATCGTTTGTTTCAGAAAGCCTTACACTCGCTTGGGTGTTAGGCTTGTGCATAGCAGTGCTATTTGGAATCTGCCAAAAATTCATGGTCTTCAATCTGTTCGTCCCAATGTCGTTAGGATTTTTTATCGCGTGTTTCGCCTACTTCACTTTCCCAGGTACATCCGTATGACTATTTGCGGCGAACGCGCGAGAAAAAGTGGCGGCAAACGCGAAATAAAGCAATTCTGTATGCGTGGCCGAGGAAAGATCACGGAGAGGGGTTGTAGTAAATTATAGGAAAATAATGAAAGCCGGCTTAAAAGCGGAGAGGAGTAACGCGAAAAGAAAAAGGGAGACAGAGCCCACCGCCCCCGAAGTTAGTTCGAGTTTGGCGAAGGGATGAAGCACGGTCAGAGAGTCCCCTTGTAGCTTTTATCAATGTTGTTCGCTCATGTGGAAACTTCGCTTGCCGAATCCCCCCATGCAGCAGAGAACAGCAGCGGGCATTCGCGTTGCCTCCTACCTTTCTCACCATATCCACCCTCACACGTACACGTCACTCACACGAAAGGAAAGTCGTCGCGTGCACACTGGCTCCGACCCCAACCCCTGCATCAACTCCCACGAAGCGATCTAACCAGCTTGGAAGATTCACATTTACCTAATTGTGTCCCCGTATTTATTTAGCTTCGGGACCTATTTAGATTACACGGTCTGTGCATACGTAACTGCACAGAGTATCGGTCCGATCTACCCTGTCGACAGATGATCGACTTGGTCACCCTCTACTCGCTGCCACCGCGTCTTTGGCATAGTTTCATTACGTTCTTGTGGTTTATGTAACCTGGTGCGCTCAACAGGGTACGGTAAGGGTCCTCTGTACCAGTGATGGGCTACCGCGATACACGGATGTACAACACTGATGGATAGTTAACTTCTCAGGACGAAAACTCAAATTTTTAATGTCCAAATTACAATTGGGCAAATTCGCAAAATTGAAAGTTGATATTTCTAAATTTCTCAGTTTGAAATATCAGTGCATCTCCGACACCCTGTCGATGTAAACATTGTGCAATCTGATGTCCGCGAGCTCTGCGGCGGGCGATTTATCTGTCCATCACTGGTCTGACGCGGGGTTTGTGGTCAAAATTGTTTTTTTTTTTTTAACGACTCAATTTATTGATCGTCAAATATGTAATGTAAATATCATGACATTTTTTTAAACTTTTTCAGAATCCCTTGTACTCTTACATTCCGATTGGATGTTTTGGTTTCTGTTCGTGACTGCGATCGTTGTTGTTTGTATAACCAAGAAATTACTATTTTTTTTCACTGTTGGTCACGTTACCTGTGCTGTAATTGGATCTTATATGTTGATCGTACCGTTCGATTATTACGCTGAATCAACCTTGAAATACATCATCTTCAATTTTGTAAGGAGATGCACCGTTACAGACTTTAAATATGCCATTATCCAGCCTCCAATTCAATACAAAGGTACCATTTAATTTCATCAGTACATATCAAATATTAGTATATTTTTTACCTGAAATCCAAGTATTGACAAAAAAATAACTAAATTACTAGTCAAATCATGTACAAAATATTAGAAAAAAAGAAGTTGCGAAGAGTTGTTGAATACTGAAATAACTTTAGAACTACATTCGGTTTTTAAAATATTATTTTATTTCCAGATATAACGTTGATTGTATTCTGGGTGTTATTAGCGTCGTGGCGATTTATAAGCATCTTTTGGAGCCCTACATTACGCGTGCCTTTTTCTAGACCAACCGAAGTTACACCTTTATTATAATGCTCCGATGTCAAATTTGTATAAGAGATCATTTATTCGTTATGCGTAATACCAAAGTTGAATAATAAATAATAAAGACATAATAGTTTCGTGTTAATGATGACACCCTTTTGATTTACCCTGTTTTTACCTCAAACAATCACTGGCCTTTGTGACTTAAAATAAATTTGTACGATTAAGTTACGTAATATAATACGGTTAAGTGGAGGAATTGTTAGGGAGTTTTTATTATAAACGAATCCAGATGTCTTGCGTTGTCATTAAAATGAAATAACATTTATTGAATCGAGACAGTGACACCTAACAGTGGTTCTATATCCTACTACTTACAATCTTAAAGGTAATCACAGCAACAATATTATCTTCATTATTCACAACACTTACGTAGATTACTATCGCAATAATATATTATTTTCATTAATAAATTTGTTAATACTCATACACTGTATTCGTTATTAGTATTATTATTACAGATAATAAGAAAACTTGCGTGACCACTTCCGCGTCACGGGTCGATCTGCGAAACAAAATCGGTGGTATAAAATATCGAGCGTGTCAGAACATTGCTGGGCAATTTCTTACAACCAACGAAATGGAAAATCATTTAAGTATATCAAAACAAACTTTAAAATATCTATTCTTTAGCCAGTGATGGAAAGATCAGGTGTCGGTCAAAGTATTCACAGAGGTGCACGAAAAAAATAATACTGAAGAGTCTAATTTTCAGATCTTTAAATGTACAAAATTTGGGATCGAGGATGTCAAGAATTTGGAAATTTAGAAATTTTTGAAATCACAAATGCACACCGTCCGTCGGTGCACCGCTCTTCGTCCATCACTGTTTCAGATCCATTTCGTTCGAAGCATCGCAACCTCGATATATCGCTGTCTATATCGATGACTTTATTTTCTCTTTTTCTTCTAATAACCATATCGTTCATCAAATATCTCTCTTCCTTTTGGGGTCAGAGAAACTTTTGACGAGCGACGCAATAAATTTTCCCCAAAAATAAGGTCACCGTTATGCAATCGAGCAGTTCAAGACGACGCTTCGTCATAATCGCTTAATAATCTCATACGAATCGCAATGAAATGATACTTGGACGAATCCAAAGACGAATTGTGCGTAAAGTTCGACATTAAAACAACGATCGTTTACAAAAATCCGGACATGTTTAGGAACTAAATATCGAAGCGAGCCTCGATGGAGTACTTGTTTTGTGTTTCGACGATGGTGTTAACGCGGAAATGGCACATTATGCGGATTCGAACGAAGTGTACGACTTCGAAGTCGCGGCTCTCTCGACGATGGAGAGCTAAAATGGCGGCAAGCGCGTACTCGCATGGATCCGCGAAAGATTTCTTCTTCTAATTGCGGTTCGTTCGTCCATGTGGTTGCATTGTTTTTTTCCCGTGTTCATCCAAAAATATAAATTTACTAATGTACAGTACAATCGTCCCGTTCGTAGTAGAAAACGTTCAGACGAATTGGTACACCAGCTGTCGGGTGTCGACGTCGCAAGGAAACGCTGTCATCCTACGGGACAACGCTTCGCGAAAGAGGCGAGCATCGCTCTTTCATCCGTGTCTTGTCAACGGAAGAGACGACACTTCGCAATCGTTCGTAATTACCCTATCGATTGCGGACAAATCGTTACAGTTCGTTATCTACACTTCGTGACCCTGACGCGACGGGTCACGGATTCGCGAAAACTCATTCCGAACTATGTACCGGCGATCGAATCGCGGAATCTAATTAAACGGTTGCTTGGCTGTCTGTAACACTCATATACGTATGGCTGCTGATGAATGTCTCGTGGGATGTGTATGCATGGTGTAACTAGGAGAGAAGCGTGCTCTAAGCATGCGTACAGACACTTGCCATCACAAATTTCGTTTTAAATTCGTTATCATTCTTTTTCGAAATTTTGTACTATTTTTTGGATGTTACTCTTTTAATATACTTGTGCGTTCTTCCATTCGATCATACACTCGTGGTCTAAAACCATTATTTACATTAAACATTCGTTAAACCCAAACAAAATTTCGCAAATAAAATGTCTGAAGTATGACCATAAATACATTAAAAACATGTCACTTGATTGGACATGCAGGTAAATAATAAGTTTCTGTCCCAGACTTCGAACATATTTGAAAAGTTTAACTCAGTTAACATCCCGTTCCTGAACAGTTGGAAGAGATTTATGTTACATCGTATGTACACATGTTAGAATGTAAGGTAACACGTGTCTGTACGCGTCCAAAGAGTCCTGGGACGACAAAGCTGGTGGCTGACGGATCGACAGGCTGCTACAGAGGAATGGGAGATCCAATGGATCGGAGTCACCGATTTAAACGCCGTGTTTCTCGAATCAGGTACGAATCAGCGACCGAGTTTAATCGACTACAACAGCGGGCACGAGTCGCGCGCGAGTAGTCAAACGAAACAACCGAGGGAAAAACAGAGGGAGAACCACGCGTCGCTTTTCATACAGGGGTCGTTATCGCGCGAAGAACTGCGTCAAACGGACGAGTCGACCCGACGGTGTATTTTACGTTGTGTCGTGTATATGTGTGTCTGTATGTGTATTACATGCAACTCGACCGACGAAAATCTCGAGTGGTTTTCGCGGTCGCGCTTGCGTCCTTCCGTCACCTCCGTTTTTCTCCTTCCCTTTAACGCTAATGCGATTAATTAGAAATTTTATATCGCGTAAAAGCCTTGTCTGAGGTAGTGCATATATATATCAAATTACCCTGTACCGTAGTTTTTTCCCACTTTCGCGATACTCAGTGTTTTTGTGTGTGTGCGAATGTGCTTGCGTGTCGTGGAAATTCAATTTCGGGAAAAATTCGGAGCTGAACACTCGGTTAATGTTCCACTGACTATGCGAGACTCGATTCACACCGCAAAAAGATGTTTTGTAATAACGAGTTCTTGTTTTTAAACACAGTACATTTTTGTTACATTGCTACTTTCGCATAGAATTGTTTGTTTCTCTGTAGTCTATGCATTTTTTTCATTTTCTGCAGTTTCATTCGTGGCATTGTAACGAGTTGCATGTCAGATCAGTACAGTCCAGTTAAGGCACTGTTTTATTTGCTACCGAATAGATTTTTTGAGAATTGAAAATAATTTGAGACAAACACTTAAAAAAGGTGAGGGTATTTTTAAATAGCGTGAATCGATCTCGAGACTCGGTATCACAAATTTACCTCAACTCCAGTTTGTTTTCAAAATTCGTAGATTTCGAATTTGTTCGTTGTTAGAGGTCGTTCGAAAATTCGTTTCAAGACTGCGCGCGAAGCGTGAAACATATTTCCGGCATACAGTGACTCCGTGCGGAAAGAACGAGCGAATAAATGTACAAATTCGCGCGTTTAATACATTGACTGCTAAATCCCATAACTGTATAATCACACATATTTCCAAAAAAAAAAATCGTTCATGAAAAAAGATGGTATTGTTCAAGAAACTTTATTGAAACTTTCAAATTTTCAAACGTTCAAATGTAATAATTTAAACGGTTACATTCATGCCTTTATAAACCGTAGGTTAATAATACAATATCGATTAAGTAACTAATTTTTGTACAGAATACGAGTATCAAAGCGGTACCGATAACAGTCAAAGTGTTAAACGACGTATGAAAGTTGTTCGCAAATACGTTGTTCAAGGGAGAACATCGAATATACAGGCAAAGAGAGTTTGCAAATGTACGATCTCTACGAAATGATACGATCGTACGGTGCCGAAATAACCGTCTTCGCTTATTACCTACACGTATATACACAGCGTGTCGACGATATTTTTTCTAATGTACAGTACAGGCTAAGAAGAGTAACAAATGCTATTTTACAATGGTCTTTATACAAAGGATCGATGAAACGTGGTTCGCGAGCCACGAGGCTGTTCGTACGCAGAAGACAGCCTCCGTTACCATTCTTGGTAAAAATTCTCGCGATACACTGAAACTGTTTCTCGATTTCGATGAACGACTACGTCGTTTCTTGAGACTCCGTCTGACGCTTTTAATTTTTAACGTTTCACGCAAATCTCGCGTTCCACGCAAATTTCTCGTCAACGACGATCGACGCGAGAGTTCTTTCGTTATCAGCTACGTATTGGATTGTCTTAATCTAGATTCGCGCGGGTTGAATCGAGGATCGTCCGTGTGCCGGGGAAAATATACAACGTGCGAGTGTGCTTATCAGACTGGCCGATAAAAAGCCGAGGTGAAACTTGGGAAAAACACGCTTCCCTAAAGAGCTACGGTGTCTTTGAACCGTTCGTCAAGTCTGCGAGAAAGAAGATCGACTTTTAATGGGATTACGCGAGGATCCGTCATCCCCTTCAACACCGTTCGCGAAACGATCCAACCGAGTAACGCATTATTTTTGTTTCGTTAAAAATTGATTACTGGATACAAATTTTTAATCTTTGAACGGGTGGAGATAAATAGTTCAATGTAAATAAGTTTCATCATTTTTAAGATTTTTACAGAAAAATAGGAATATACATATTACTGTAGTGATTAAAAACTGCACTCTCGTTTTATGATTTACTGTTGCGTACAATATGAAGAACTTAAGTTCCGAGCAGAGTAGGTATGTTGGAAATATTTAATAACCTTAAGAGACTTATTGACGTAGCATTTTAAGATTTAAATGTCACAACACTTCTTTCATTGGACACGTGACGTAAAACCGCGACGTTTACTGTCATGACAGAAAATCTTGTATCGCCATATCTTCTGTTGTCGCAACGTTTTATACGTTTCCTCCGCTCCTTAAAGACCAGTTATTTAAATAAACATGACTCGATTAGTTGCAGCAACAGTTTCTACGCAAAATTATATTTCCACAATCATATCTTATGACAGCAGACACAAAGTTCAATATCATAATTTTTAAGTTTCCTAAGAACGTTGTGAGAATAAATTTGCTGTCTTGTTAGAAAACTTTATTCATAAAATCGTTCAGTCGGAGACAGATTATTGACCCGTACAATAATTTCCGAGTTCGAAACGGAGGAAACAAAAGTCCGGAGAAGTCGAGGTAACCGAGGAACGCGAAGTTTCGAATTCGAAGGAGGTTGTCGACCGACGCCATATCTGCGAGCAAGCGTGATGGCCGGCCAGCGAAAAAAGCCACCCTCGTGGCAGCTATCAATCCCCGCGCTCCCCTCTCTCACAAAGGCTTGCCTCTAGCTCGAGCCACCCCAAAATCTCGCGAGAATATTTGCAGCGGGAACCCGCCTACCCTGTCTTCGAATCCCTCGAAATTTCCACGCGATTCACGGCTGTCATGCGTACGGGGAGGCACGCAGGAGCTCGATAAAGCGTTACAAATTGCCGATTCGAGAACGAAAACAAGCCTCGAACAGAAAAAATATTCATCGTTTATTATTTTCGTTGCTGTATGATGATACGATGAGTGCAGACTGGACTCAAGTGTTCTAAAAAGAATTTTTTTATTACACAAATTTTTCACGAGTTCTGTTTAATAGGAAATAGGACACCTTTTGTGTAAAAAGTGATGCATTTTAAAGAAGTGATATTTTTTTGTAACAAAATATATTTTATAAAAGGATGCGTTGAAGTCTAATTTCATTACACGTGTAAAGAAGTGGTATACAGTTAATAATACTGTTGATTATTTCTGTTAAGTGAAAGGAACTGTTCTGAATTCAGTTCTCTTGCAGTCTTACTTATTTCCACCCTTCATCTTCATCTTATAAAACATGCAAATCAATATTACTTTATTAGTCGTATATTTTACATAAAGTTGGATCGTTTAACGAACGGTTCGGATGATATTTGTACACTGTCGTGAGATGGATGATATACCCTGTGTGACCCGGGTCAATGATTTGAAATGTGTCGAAGATTCGTTGAGATTCGCGAAACAGATGTTTTCCCGAATGTTGACACACTGAACGTAAGAATTTACGATTATCGTGAAGAGCACCAATATTAAGAAAAATTGAAGGTTTGCAATTGAGTTTATTTTGTCGTATCGATAATCGTAAACTCTGAGCGCAGGTGTGCCGTTGTTTTTTGGTCAGCGAAAGTAGCGATCAGCAGTGTCAGTTCGTTTCGTGAGATTTGGCGAACTTCCAGGGAGTAATTAATCGAATTAAAGCAAGCTCGTTAACGCTTCTTTCCTCTTTTGTTTCTTTTATTTTTAAACTCCTGTTGCATCGTTCCTTTAACAGGTTTCTGAACTTCATCCGTTTAATCTTTTCGTTATCGAGAACTTGTAGACGGAAACATTTTTAATAAGAAATTTGTCTTGATCGATAAATATTTTTCAAGTATTCTACTAAAAATTGAAAACTATTAGTTACCTTTTAAAGAAGAAAAAACTAATACTTCCGGCATTAAATAGCCGTGTAATTAAAAATCAAAATTTACTTTCCTCAACTGGGTCATGATTCTAGCAAGCCAACGATACAAATTAAAAGTTTCGTTTCTCTTTGACCTAAAAAGAAAATTACAAGCAACCTAATAATTTTCAACGTTGTTCAAAAACCTTCGTTAGAGAACGTGTATTAAATTAACAAATCACGTTCTAACCGAATCACCGAACAAACGACACAACTGATTTTATTTCGCCCGTATTATTAACCCTCGAATGGCAGAAGGGAATCTTTTTTGACTCGAAGCATCATTCAAAATAGAAAATTTACTTACTCGATTCTTTGGTTTTATGGGAGTTTGAGAGTTTCGAAATTTAGGTATTTAGAGATTTGAAAATTTGAGGAATTATAGATTTTGAAATTTAGGAATTTGGAAGTTTGGGTGTTTGGAGAAATGGGAATTTAGGAACTTGGAGATTTGAGGATTGTGAAATTTAAGAATTTGGTATTTGGGATTTTGGAAATTTAAGAAATGTCAAGCTTCCACATTTCCAAATTCAAAAATTAGCTATCTACGGGTGTCTACAAATACAATCCCTTAAGCATAATTGCTCATCTCGAATTAAAACATAAAAATTTGCATAACAGTGTCACGATAGATCCTCTTCCATCATTCGTGGGTTAATCGTTATAATACGTTGATCTCGTGATTCCTAAATTCAGCATCGGACGCGTGTCTTCGTTGTCGCATAGTTCGCGGTGAAACGCAGTGATCGAGGTCAGCGATTCGTCGTACGGCGACGAACAGAGATCGTCGTCGGCGTCGTCGAGTAACCGCGCGCGCGAGAACCATCATCTTCGTTAATTGAGAAAAAGAGAGCGTTCAGAGAGATTGATCGGTGGTTCACTCACTAGTGTCGGAGGTGTGCACAGGAGTGGTAGCCGGTGTGTTCGATGGTTGGTGCGGTGTTGGCTGCGTTGGTAGCCCTAGGGACGCCAGGAGCGGTCGTGGCACTGCACCAGGGGTGGCTGTCGGTGGTGGCGGGCTCTCCTGCCCGACGAGCAAGCTCGCGGGCGGGAACCCGAAGAGCTGGGATCACTGAAGCCTCGGCCAATAGTTACCGGTCAAATCTGGGGTTTGAGAGGGGATCTGTACCGGCACCGAGACGCCAGCTGATATCACACCTGAAACATATTTGATGAGTTTCTCTTTATTTCATGATCATGCATTTTATTTAATATTTTGGCTTATTATTAACAAGTTCTGTGCTGGACCGATTTTTGGACATTTTAGACAGATTAGACATGGTTAGACAGATTTATGCAATTTATCCATGCAATAGTACAAAGACTATAATTGTCACGAAAAGAGTGGTAGTCAATACTTTTAACTCAACCACAAAGTGATAGACCTTTGCAAGGTGTAATATCGAGTAGAAAGAATGCTTGTTATGAATCTCCCTTAAAACGAACAACACCAGCAGTATTGCATGAAACAAGGCTATGTACCACTCAACACATAAATAAGTAATCAAAGATCTAAACATATGCGACTGAAACTTTTATTAGTCATTACAAGTATTTCATTCGTCACGCAACAAAGATTGTACAAACTACATCTTGAAATTACAAAAAGATAAGAAGAATGGAGGTTCTTGGACATCCACTCAACGGGTCAGATCCCACAGCAGATCGTTGGACAAATTACCGAGTCAACGAAACCGACAAGCCGTGTTAGCTCGTCGATACAGGTCGCTATAATCGGACAGATGAAGCGCGCATACCTCGAAAACGATACGTCACTATAAGGGCAATGAGCAGACGGGACAGCGACGAAGACGGCGACGGTAACGAGAGGAACACGGTGAAAGTTCCCGGCGCTCATGCACGTAAAACGATTATGATGGATAAGTTGCGGTTCGTTCCGCACGTAAGAAGCGAGAACGAGGAACAGGGCTGAGCGGAGCGGATGAGAGCGAAGGGAAAAGCGGAAAGAAGGCAACCGGTTATGGCAGGGTGAAAGAAAGAGAGAGAAAGACAAGAGGAATGCCGCGCGTGTTCCGCAGTATTCCACCATTCTACGGCGTTCCACTCCATTCCTGTAGATACGCCGCGCACCCCCGTATTTCCTCCCCTTTGGGTTCGCACGTTATTGAGCGCTCGCCCAGCCGAGGCGAGACCCAACCCATCCACATCCTCTGTTCACCCTCCTGTATACCCTGAAGAGAGGAAGAGCCGCCACGACAGAGACCGTGCGAACCGATCCGACAAAGAAGGAGAAAGATCGAAAGCTGGACGAAGGAGGAGAGGCTGCCGAAAGGAGGAGGCTCCGGTCTCCACAATTTTCGTTAAACGAGAAAGAAGAGGGCTGCCGGAGAAGGAGAACGGAAAGTCGACGCGGAAAGAAACGCGAGCAAGAAAGAGCCGACTGTAGGGGGTGGTCGGAGAAAGTGAGAATCGAGAAAATGGAAAATTCAGCAGCTACGCGGTCGAGAGGGGGCGGGTAACCACCGAACAATCCATTCTTCGATTCAGCCTGCTGGCGCCACACGAGATTTGTTTTAAAATCCTTTTACAATTCCGTGGACAAACGACCCACGTGCCTGTGCACCGCGTCTCGACCATCTCGTACCGCGAAACCCTTGGATAACATCCCTCGAGAGTGCCGCTACGTAGATTTCGTGTAAAGAGGTTACTAAGCAATCCTCGAGGTGTATATTGTGCAGGCAACGCCGATAAAGAGGAACGAACAATTTCGCGAGTATCACAGCCAGCTTCCAAATCTGGTTAACCTTGGTTACGGGGTGGAAACCTGTAGTAAAGGACCGACGCGAACATTTGTAGCACCAAGTTTCGGAGTTGTGCAGGGTCAAACGGAAACGTAGTTACGGGTACTTTTTCCTTTTTATAGAGCTTTTGTACAGACTGGCGCTTTGCGACCGCAGCATCCCCCTGTGATCGACCCTGTTACGACTACCACTGGCAAATCGAGTACCACGTGAAATACATTTTTGATACTAATATATTACATCTATTAATGTACCAATATACTACATTTGTTAATATACTAATGTGTTATATCTGTAATTTATGTCAAAATACCAAAGCATAAAATTTTGTTAAATTGTCTCAATTGTTCAAATCGGCGGCAAACTGATGCTCAAACGAGGTACGCGCATATTCGTACGAGACAAATATCGGCGAAAAGAAGAAACAAGCGCACAGTTGTTATAAACATGAACGTGTGAAAATTTATTTTCTGTTTTTCCGCGTCAATCGTACGCTTCAATCGTATCTCCGGACGGAACAAACTTCCTTGCGTCAACTAAACGAATTTTCCACTCGTGTCGTTTGCTGCACGGTAACTAGTTTCTCGCAATGACGCGCGTGCTCCTCTTCCTTTTTTTTCATCGTCTGTTCACGGTTGCGCGCTCGGAATTCTCGAGTGTGTGTAATCAAGCGACAGTTTCAATGGTACAGAATGAGTATGTTTCAACGGGAAGTCTGTGTTCCGCAAACTCGACACGCGTCGAGTGGCGCGAGCACGCGATACGAATCGAAATTTTCTGCTCCTTTCGTCGCGTTTCACGTTACCGTTTCGCGACTTTATCTTCCTGGGGCTCGAAAGTGAAGCATCGCTCTCGAAGCTTTTCACCGACTAAGAATCATTGTTTACAGTACTTGCATGTCGAGTACGTTGTGGCGAAGTTCGATAATTTTAAGGTAAACGTTAGCAAAGAAATTCGTAGCAAAGCAGAATTTGAAAGATTATTCGATTTTGATATTGCATGTATGCGTAAACTCAGATGGATCTATGTTTGATGACGTATATGCACGTCTTTCTAAAAAGTAAGATTAGAACCCTCTGAATTTCAAATTGATACACAGGCTGTTTCACTTTTGCATCGATAATTGATGCCAGCATATTCTATGATTAAGGAACATGTTATATAGACACAGGGTCATAAATGTTTTATTATAAGCTTATAATAAAAATGCTACAGGTGTGTTTGATTCATCAGTCATGTCTGCCAAAGTTGTTCAAATTGTCGTTCATAAATACAGAGCATCGCTGATAAAGTGAATCTGTCATTCGAATTTCACCTTGATGATCACTTTATCCAGTAATGCAGAATCAAATAAGTAAATTTTGGGATCTTATAAAGTCGACCGATACCTTGGATAAAAGCGAAGCACCTTGTGTAATTAATCACGCGTAATGAAGAGCCAGTAAGGAGAAATCAACAGCACGCAGTAGTTTCGAAAAGGGCGCGCAGACAAGGTTGCAAGCGACCTTGATTAACGCGTAAGCAGAGGTGGCGACGAAGCGGGTACCGGTAGACGGCCTTGAAGATTCAGCAAGAACAAACAAACAATCCTTAAGCGGAAACTCACCAGTAGCGGTCGAGGTCGTCGGCTGGTAGGGTGCACCACCTGGTCCTGCAGGCTGTCCTCCGGGTGTAGTGGGGGTTCCACCATGAGAGGTCGGTATACCGCGATGGGGTTGCGAGTGCGCAGCAGTGCTGTGTGCATGGGAGTAAGACTGCGTCAACGAGTGAAGAGGCTCGTGGAACACATACGCTGGATATCCCTCGGCGCGTTGCTGAAGACAGCTTCCACCCATTGACCCGCCCAAGCTGCTTGACATCGAGCTGCGAGAAAACGGATCCGCGTCAGAGGAAAATGCTAACCGGAGGAGGCCAATCTCCGCGATTCCATGGGATCTCGAAACGACTTCCGTCAAACGATCTCGCGAGCTTTGCTAGACGAGCTTTTTCTGCCCTCTTCCAGGAAGAACGGCTTCTACGTAGATAACGATCTCTTACGCTCGCGATCTATTACGACTCTGACGTACGACCTCTCGATCGGTAAAGGGATTTTATGTAGATATATTTTTTTGGGGAACGTATTTCCTTTCGCAGTACGACTTTGCAAGTCATTTGATATAATTATTTAATAATTTCAGGAATTTTATATCTTGTCAAGGGTTCATGGCTGTACAAACTATATTCGAACGTCATATAAGTCACGAAGGTACGTAACAGAAATTGTTTCGAGAATTTAGATTATACTTCTTATCTGCAAATCTCTACAATTTCAAGTAACATTCTAATCCAATCACTAAATCCTATAAATACTGAATCCCGATAAATACGAAGAGGTTACAGCAGTATGCCATTTTATGATTTTTATTAAAAAAATTCTTAATATAATCTGAACCACATGTCGCTTGACAGTGTCACGTGGTCAAAAACTCGTTTTATAAATTAAATTTCATACAGAAAGCAATTTTGTTTTTAATACTTGTATAAGAAGAAGAATTGTGAATTTTGATAATCCTGAAGGATTTAAATCTGTTGAAGTAGGGGTTGAAGAAAATGAAGCGTCGAAAGAATAATTACCTGTAAGTGTCAGGCATCGTAGCGATCGGCTGCGGTATCGACGAGTACATGGCGTTGAATCCGGCATTTAAGGGTAACCGTGGGGTGGCAGGGGTTGCAGCCGGGGGTGCGGTGCTGCTGCTTCCACCGCTGCTACCGCCGCCGACTACCTGATCGACGGCTGCTCTCCTTTGGTTCCGTAATTTCTCCTCTCGACGCCACTTCGCCCTGCGATTACTGAACCACACCTGCAACCGACGCAATGACGGTGCTTTTGTCACGATAAGGGCGTCACTCCGCGCGATGTATTCGCATTATCCGCACCTATCCATCCTCGCACTCTCGCGCGCTCATTCTACTTTCACACTTGTCGCCTACTCCCGCACCTTTCTTTCATTCTCTCCTCCTCCAATCATCCATTTTTACTACCATTCTATCCTCCTCCACCCTTTCTGCTCCACCGTCCTTTCCCTTCGCCTCTTTTCTCCTTTGCTCTCCGCTTTTTCTACCACCCCTCTCTCTTTTCTATTCTCGACCACCTAGCTGCAACGCGAAATCTAGATACTTTTTTCTACCTCCTAGAAAAACCGGGGCCCACAGGCGAGTTTGCACGAGACTCTCCTGCAGTTTGTTAATTGCGATTGAGCAGTTGTCGGACGGGAAATTGAGTTACTCCCGCTGCACTCCACACCGTTTCTTTCTCTCTTTTTCACCGACGCTGCATCTCGTTTTGTTTTTCCTATATTTTTTCGGCAAACGCTCGTTTTCGGGCGTCGAGAATAGTTCTACGCTATGGAGAATAGTAAGCTTCTATAGAGAAATCCCGTCAACGAACACGCCATTGTTTGGAAAGGAAAAAGTGATACCAGGAAAGGGGTCCATTC
Source organism: Megachile rotundata (assembly GCF_050947335.1). Taxonomy (NCBI): domain Eukaryota; kingdom Metazoa; phylum Arthropoda; class Insecta; order Hymenoptera; family Megachilidae; genus Megachile; species Megachile rotundata. Next base: position 8,031,721 of record NC_134987.1, on the reverse strand, counting down.
GTACAAGCTAATTTCCAAATTCTCAAATGACAAACTCCTCACCCAACATCGAAAACTTGAACATCCAAAATCCCAAAATTACCCTCGGAAAAAATTGTAGTTAAAGGTTTAAAACGTTTTTGAATTGGTTCGAAATACAAGGTACATCTTGACAACATCCGATAATCGCCAGGTAAACCGTTGTTCCCTTTTTCGCTCAGCTTTTGTTCCCTGGCTTTTTCTGATTATGTTTTTCGTTTCATCAATAACTCGACCGAATGCATACAAATTAGCGGCAGAATCGAGGGGAATAATGCCGTTGGCTGCGTTCCACTCGCGCATTGTTAGCGTCCTCGCCGGCGTATGGTAATTGAGAAAGTTGCGCTCATTGTTGGCCATCGAATTTTTATATCGTTATTCTCATTACCGTGAAAACGTTGAGCGCTTTTCGCGAGCGAAATAGCCGACGTAGCGATTGTCGGCTATTAATAAAGCACCGGTTGTAAATCAAAATGTGCTCGTTGCAGTTTGTTTTTTTCTTCTTCGTGCAAATGAGCCGAGCAATCGATTTGTTGAATTATGAAACAGCTTGGCTGTTTCCGTTTTTCTTTTTGCTCTTGTATTTTTTTCGGGAGGGGGTGGTGGAATGGATATTCGGCAAAATTCGATTGCGGGATAAATTTGGAGGGAGCGAAGAATGACGGAACGCATCAGAGGGAAAAATTACGATGTAATCTGAAGCGTGTTTATGCCACGAGCGATTCGGGAGCGGGGGAAATCGACAAATCGAAGGGAGAGAATCCTCTTATAGCGACGAGGTATCTTGGAAATCAGGAAATCCGTGAAAGCGCGACAAAGAACTTAAGCTCCGATACGATGTTCCAGGTTACAGGTTATTATGACCATCTTCGGAACTCGCGTGAGAAATCTTTGAGGAAATCTGTCAGCGATGATACCTTTCTGATTTTTCTTTACACTTTGACATTGCTTAATTGACATTATGCCTCGAACATTATGTTTCATCACATGATGACATGTATTTTCCTCTGCTATTTATACGTCGTAACTGATAGTTGGAACTGACTCATTTATAATCGTCAGTTAACAAGAATTGTATAGGTAATATAAGTGTCTCAAAACGTTTCAAGAAATTCGAAAAAAATTCAAGGATCTCCACAAAGCGAATATGTCCATCATTTTCAACCTTGATCACAACGTATACATAGGATTTAACCGTTCCAGATTAAATTATACCACAAACAATAAAAATAGTAATATTCAAAAAGTGTACGTGCGAAGTAGAACGGGATAGATCTAACGAATTCTCGGGTTCAATATTCAAGGACGAAAGTTTTCAATTTGTTTGAAGGTAAAGAATGATCACACGGGACCACCGTGGTCGCCGAAGAAAATTCAGGATTATTTAGTCCGTGGCGAAACTTGATCTTGAACAGTGCACACCCGGCGGCCTTCAATTGAATCACGAAGAAAAACAAATAAAATAAATTTCATCCTGCCAGCGACGTAGCAAATCGTGTTCTAGCACCCCACCGGCAAATATTCCACCATTCGCCGGCAGCGAGGCTCCTTTCGCCCAATACCGTCGTTCCTCGTAAACTCGTCCTACCACGTCCCGAAAACTCGTTTGAATCGATCCATTCGGAATTCCACGAACCCGGTTCACCACCGTTCCCGTCCTTCACGGCGAACGCGTACCTTCTGCTTTGATTGGCAATGTTTAGAAGATGGCGTCTCACGCGAATTTTAAGGAGATTCTACCACGAAACCCACCGTCTCGATGCTTCGCTCATCTACTTTCTTCTCCCATCGATTCTTGTTACTTCCCTTATTTGCGGGATATTTTTCGACGCTCCAAGTAGATCGTTGAAAGTCCTCAAAGTTTTCGTGCGTTCTTTTTACCTCGATACTTTGTGAAACACTTTTTGGATTTCGAAGTTACAGCGGTTTTGTTTCAAGTTATTTTCTTGTTCTTGTTTGGCATATATTTTCAAGAGAAACGGGAAGCAAGTTGTGATAAATTTGAACTACTTGAGAAAATTGTTATTACAGGCACGAAGTGGTTTGGAGCAAATTTGCATATGTCCAAATTTAGAGATGATACATGTGAGGCAGAATGATACAAATGATTAAATTCGAGGGAACCAATTGTTCGTCGTTCTACCATGTTAAAATAGAAAATGGATAGCGAAAGTTTTCGAAGACAGGCTGAGATTTGATAGCAGAACGAGTGATCTTTGAGGGATCGCGGATAGTTGGCCATGGCGCACATGGATGATCTGTCCAACGCCATAGATGATAATCGGGCAACGGCAGTATTGCGCGGCATGGCGAAACTCGTGCGAGTATTCAAGGTATAGGTGGAAAAGCGAGGAACAACCAATCAGAGGGCAACCTCCCTGGGGACTCGACGTTGCCATGGTTGCGTTCGAACCCTCTTAGGCCGTCTGCTGGATCCCTCACAACTGGCTCGGGATATACCACGGCGCGATGTGGCGTTTCGTAACGTTCCCTGGCGTGCCGTGTCGGCGAGAGTCCGTGCCACGCCATACCATGCCATGTCCTACCACGCCAAGCTTTGTTTTACCCCATAGCTTCAGCTACTCGTCTGTTCGTTCTCCTTCCTCCTCCGTTTGTTCGTTTGTCCGACGACGACGCTCGAGTCCGGTGGTGGAACGATTCCTTTCTACTCCCTCCCCCCCTGTTTTCCTTCTCCTTCTCTCTTTCCGTTTATCTCGCAGTCTCTCTCGCTCACTGTCCCTTTCTCTTACTCCCTGTCTCTCCCCCTTTTTCGCTCGCTGATCCTCCTTCTCTCTCTGCCTTTGCCTCTCGCACCGGCACTCCCGGTTTCCTGCACTTAGCAAGATCAATACCAGCCAACGAGGCTTGAAAACATGCGTCAACATGGTCTTGCACTGTTTGTACGTCCACATAACGCTCAGCGCCCGGTTACTACCATCGACGCGAAAGCCCGCCGGCCACTTCACCACCCCCTATATCCCGGGGTGAGCCAGGTGAGGGAGGGCGGTCGGATAGCAAGAGGGTCGAACACAGGCCGAGCCAACGGCACGGCGCGGCCAAACAATGTTCGATAAGGCTGCGTACATATTAGCTCGTACACGTCACCCCATGGCTCGAACAACCATCGATGTTATATTAATTAATTGCGATACACTTCGCTACCACTGGCCATACCAACGTTGTATCCGCAGCGTTGCCTCCATACTTGACCATGATCTCCCTGTCCGAAGTTAGCCTGGCTATCCCTGGTAATCCTTAACACACGTTACCACAGACATGTGGTCAGCCAAGTATCTCGACAACGAAGATGATAGTCTTTGCCAAACCTAACAGGCCATCTTCCATGCGCCTGGGTTACTTGCTTGGGTGGGCCTGGCAACTTGCCTGCTGCGCTACCATAGCGTAAACGTGTCTTAATGTAAACGTGCCTTAATGTAAACGCGTCTTTAGGAGTCGTTTAGACCAGACAAGTAGTGTGAGGTAAACAGTCAGAGTGTGGAAGGTTGTCTGCTAGGCCTGCCTTTTAGAATCTTGTACTACTTGTTCGCATCTAGCAGATTATCTCTTCACTTCTAGGTTACATGGACCACTTCATTAAAAATACCTTTGCACTAGATAAGTGCAACAGACAAGTAAATAGAGTCACAAATAAATCGGATAGTTTGTAAGATGTGGATCGTCATCCCCTTGGATTACCTGGCCATTTGCCTATCACAGTATAGTGTAAATCCTTAAGTGGCCAAGCATGTAATCTAGAAGCGGATAGACTGCTTCGCTGTCTTCTTCAGTCTTTGTGTACTTGGGCAGTTCTGGTTACTTGTTCGCTACACTTGTCTCTCGATACTTGCGTAAACTAAACGGTCTCTGATGACGCGGTCGCATTAAGTACACTACAGAGAATACAGAAGGCAAGTCATGAGTAGATCAGACCTACTTAGACAAGTAACACGGAGAGTGGAAATAGCTTGCCAAACCTGGAGAATCCTGCTTCAAAACTTGACCATCTCCGATTTTAACACGCGAAATCCGAAGTAATGGACGTCACGAGAAAAATTGAAGGAACCATCGTGCAAAGCTTGGAAGAAGATCGAAAGAATGTTTGACCGTAGCTAGGGAATCTCGAAAAGCGAAGTAGCGGGTGTCGCGCGAAGACGTAAAAGAGGCCAAGAGAAAAGGAAAGCGGGAAGACCAGTGGGAAGATAAAATCCCCGAGGTGGTCCGTGCTCACGGATTTCCAGTCGTCGAAGGTGTTTAACGTCCCCACGTACCGTGGTCACGCGTTTAAAGCGTTTAACCGAAAGGGCGTCGTCGCACTTACCAGCCGCCCTCTTCAGGAGCAGCCAGCCACGGGAGAAGACGTCGAAAGCGGAAGAGAGGGCTAGGATAGAAGGAGCCGAAGCAAGGGGCAGAAAAAAAACGAGCGAAGAGAACAAGGGAGAGACATCGAGCAGAGAAGGAAAAAGGGAAAGAGGAGAGAGAAAAGGTGGGTGGAGCGAACGAGAAAGAGGAGGCACACGCCGCATTCGCACATTCACACTCACCTGGATACGTGCCTCAGGCAATCCAATCTTCTCGGCGAGACGCTCCCGTGCAAACACGTCCGGGTAATGTGTCCGCTCGAATTCTAAAACGAAACCCGTTTGCAACAAGTGCTCGTTATTAAACGTGCCTCCGGTGGGTCGCCTGGTGTGTTTCGCGCTCCGGATACACCTACGTTTATGTACATGTGCGGGTAACGCGTCGGTAATACACGCTCGTATATAATTCTGTATTAATCGCGCATAATTTCGATTCACCGCGGGACCAGATTAAAAGGATAATTATCAACGATACTCGAACGTCGGCCGACTTGAATGGTCGCGGATCCAATTAAAGCAGTTCTACCGGCCGCTCGTGCTTCCGGGAGAGACCGATATTTCGAGGAAAAGCAGCAATTTATTTCGTTCGTCTGAATACGTTGCACACGTATTGGAATTATGTGCGCTCGATCGGAAAAAAGCTGAAGATGCGCGCATTTTTCCCTTGTCGTTTCATGAATCGTGAAAAATGTCGTAAAATGATGCCGAACGAATGAGCACGGAGTAAAATGTTAGGAAACAGATGTCACGCTACAAGCTTTAAGAATTAAGGAGTTTACTCTAAATATAATTAAACTCAATTTGATTCGTTCTTTTTTACCGTAATAACCAAATATGCTGGTTTTACAACCTTACTCCTTTTGCAAATATACAACTATCATCGTGATTCTTGAAACTTTCAGCGTAACTTTTGAAACTGTATCAAAAAGGGGTGCAATACTAACCTTTCTCCAGGCTGTCGATCTGTTCGTTGGAGAACGATGTTCGATTACGTTGCAGCTTCCGCTTTAACCTCAGTCGAACCTGCGAATCCTCGTCGCCGGATGAATTGTGCTCGGAATTGCCGTCCGACGTTGTTTCCTGCTGATGCGACAACAGAGAGCCGGTGTCTGAAAGCATATATGAACGAAAACAACGTCAAACAAATTACCATCATTGTCTTCAACTGTAATATCGAGTTACATCATAAGTACTGTTAATCATTGAGTCACAGGCTAATGTGTGATCCTCCGATCGTTTCTATATATGTAAATACATATTGATCAGAACTGGAAAGAAGTATCAGCTTTTCCTCTATAGTTATACGATTCAATGAATACTATTAATTGCTTAGACCAATCACGCAGTTGATGCAACAAATATGTAAATAAAGAGTCAGACTCATGTGCAATCTTTCCAACTCTGAATAAAAGCTTGTTACACAAGAAGATTAGGTTCGGTACTGCTAACATGTTCGGGGAAGTTTAATACGCAGTTCTTATGAGTAAAACCGTCGAGAGACGTAACCAGGAAATTTTATCCTGTCATCCTCCATTCCGTTTACTCTACATACGAGCACCGATTGAACGGGACCGCAGTAACGATTCGACTCTGTTCGAGCAATCCAAACATGCCTACCCAAAGTCACAAGTTGTACCCCGTGCAAGAAAGCAAAGGCACCGTTCCCGAAGTTAAGACGAGCCAAAGTTTGCGCGAATTCCCATGGAACATCGTAATCGGCGTCGAAGGAACAAGCTTGGGCTTATTCTCTCGTTAACCGTGGAACGCGCAGCTAATTTAGCGAGCGTAGGAGCTTCGGAGGTCCGCGAGGAAGCGGAGAAAATTCGGAAGAGGGCGATTCGACGACCCGACCGTTGCCATTCGAACTTTCCGCCGCTTGGCTCGAGGAGAGCGATCCAATTAAGGGTAGCTGGGGTCCCGTGGTATCCAGTTGCCGCGATTTCGCAGCGCAACTAATGTCCTCGGAATTCCTAGACAGCCGAGGACTAGGCATCCGCGCAGTCTTCGCCCGATAGCAGCCGGTGTTGGTTGCGTACGCACACACTCGCGAAGCGGAGCCGTCGTCGGCTCCCGGTGAGCCGCGATTACTTTCCGCCTCTGCGCACCGAACCCTCGCCCTCTTTCCATCCCTCCCGATACCTTCCTGCCATTTCCCTTTCCCTCTGCCCCCGTGTCCGTCCCTCCGTGCTCCACGTCTACCTATATATTTGCCCTTACGCGGTATATATGTATTTCTAGCTGTACCTATATATCGTCCGCTCGTCAGCTGCTCGCTTTCTCGTTCGCTCATCTCCCGCGCATCGCAACCCCTCCCCGCCCCCTCGCTCGCCCCTACGAAATCTCTCACCCTACTCACTTTCCACCACCCACTGCCTCTCGCGTACCCTTCTGCCGATTCGAAATACCGTCACCCTCAAACATACACTACCCGCAACCTCTTCGTCCCTCGAGCGAAACCGACCACCCCCTCCGCACCCTCACGGAATATTCCCTTTTCTGTTCTCGCTGACACCCCTCCTGGCCGCGTAACGACCGACGATTTCGGGATAGAGTCCGTTTCGCAGCCTGGATCGTTGGCTTTAATTTTCTAGGTGACGACGCATCGCCGCGTACACGGGCTTCAAACGAGATATACGCTCTTCGATCGGATATCGGATCCTAGTCGCAATTAGACGCGCACGAGATTTTGTTTCATAGATTTTCTACGGTTTTCGTTCACTATTGTTAAGCTAATTTATTAATTTTGAGATCGGTCAACTTTTTATGCGGATTACAGAAATAGTGTCCCCATTTGATGGGCAGGTCAAATGCCCGAAGAAGAGGTCACGGGCACTATTATGTACGGATAGCTGGATGGGAAAGCGACATCGATAACGAATTTCCCTAATTTGACGCGATTCGACGCGACACGATTCAATTCGACATGATTCGACTTGATGCGATTAAGCTCGATACTACTCGACGGGATTCAACTGGATGCGGTTGGATTCGGTGCAATGCGGTTCATTTCGAATTCAATTCGCAACTTATCAATTAGTTACATGCTCTGACAAGAAGAGTAAAAGCATTTACCACCGTAGATAAAAGAATTTCTTCCAAATGAATATCCATTGGTAACAATTAATAATCACATATTTTATATGCAACGATAAAAATTTTAACGATCAATATTATGCGATGATCAATGTATTTAATATCTATAATGCAGTTGAAAGTAAAACTAAAATCAGTGTAAAGCGACACGAAATTTACCCTGAGACAAATGCCCCGTTGAGGTTTGGACTACTTATGTCCGTGATACCGTCTACCGGTGTCCGCTCGAATTGGAGAGCTGTTGGTCGTTGACGAAAATAATCTACCGTTCATAATTTCTGTAATCTGCTTATTGGGCGCGGTTACACTCGGAATTGTCGTCGGTGGAACAATTTCGGGCGCGATCCGAACCGCAGGGTCCGATTACGGTGATCCTATTAGGAGAGACGTTTCGATTCAACGACACCAGGTATGCCTTTCTTCGAAAGTCGAAACTGGCAACGACCGATGCGCGAGGTATCGTGGAATTATAGCTTCGTACAATGCCAGGGTTCGTTCGTGGAAGACTCGTAAAAACGAGAAAGGCGAGGGTGTCGCGCGCGTACCACCAGATTATAATACCCTCGAGGGTGCTCCCTTGACTTTTACCTTCCTTCGACCATTGTGGATCTGCCAACGCTCGAGAAGAAGTGGATCAACTATTGAGACCGAATTCCTGCGAACGTTTGTTCGATTCTATAGCTTCTCGAACGCGTGAAAGGAAGAAGAAGAATACCCAGAAGCACGTACACTTTGAACATCGACAATAATTCCGTTTACCTACGGCGGTCTATTGAAACATTCGGTGTAACGTATTTAAACACATTTTGGTATAATTTAATTATGCTGTTAGAGACTGATTAGTAGAGTCGAGTGATGACAACATGGAGGACATGCAGCTACGAAGGAATGTTCTATTTTTGAGCACACTTTTCAAATAGAAGATGTGAATAGCGTACATAGTTTGATAGTATTATTATTAATACATTACATGATGATCCATTTATGACAACTCAATGCTAATTTCATTTATTAGCTTCAAATAGGACCTTCTTCAACACTACACCGAACGTTATTTATAACTGACTCCTTACGAAAGCAAATATTAACGTTATTTTCGTTTCTAAGGATTTCTATAAAATTAATAATGCTCCTCTCAATTTCTCGCCCTATAATTACCAACGACCGTATATTAATACGTTACATGACCGTTACATTATAACTGTCCTTACAAAGCAACTAATCTTATCTTCGCATTCAATAATTTCTAAGAAACTAAAAATACCTATTTCCATCAACGATTCCCCTCTTTATATAATTATTATCGATGGACGAAGTTAATTATTTCGTGTAAGATGTATGTTGTAACGATTGAGCCACCAGTATTTATACAATTGTCTTCCCATTTAGTATAAAATGGATGTAACAAAGGACACGTAAATGGCAAACGTCTTACGTGATTAGCGTCCATTAGACTTCGTAATTAACAAAGTTTCAAAGGTAATTGTAAATTCATTCGAATTGTTCGTTTTACCGTAAAACAAGTTTTGATCACATAACTATTGAAATCGTTCAGAAGATTGTCGATAACAGAAGGTACTCTAAATGGGGCAATTGTTTCTCGCTGTGTGATCTTGACCTCTCAGAAAAATCTACTCTTCTTGCATATACTCGACGCAAGACTGTTAATGTGATAGGTCACATACATGTCAATTGATTTGTCAAAACCATTTGACCGTTGAAAAATCGCTTTACATCGAGGTTAAAGGAGCTGAAAACTGTTGGCTGAAGACTGTTTTCTAAGAACCTTATCAAAAATCCAATATTTGTTGAAAACTCCCTGTATGTTGATATCAGAATTGTCACCGTGCTATCTTTTGTCATAATTGACTCCATACTGTCATGGTACGATGTTTTAAAGCTACATAGTACCAAACCAAGAATCAAAAACTATATACCAAATCAGTAGCAAAAATGATTTTCCTACACGTCCACTTAGAAGCTACCTTTACCACACAAGTTTCTTTCCGAAATCGTGTAACTTTCTTCTGACACATTTCATGTATCGCCTCTTTAAAAATGTTCGAGTGGATCGAAATGCCTTGTACATTAGTAGAAACCTTGTATCAGTGCTTACCGCTTCGTTTGAGCAGGGAATCGTCGCGGCCGTGAAGTTGGCTGCCCGGTAGCAAGGACTGTCCAGAGCCGGGGGTTGCTGCCGTTGGAATTCCCGTGGCCAGAGGATGATGAGAGGGTGTAGCCGAATACCATGCCGGGGGCCAACCTGCAGCCTGGCCATTGAACATCCGAAGCTTATCGTAGACACTCTCGGCACCCTGATGCGCTTGTACCGCTGCCGCCTGTTGCTCCTTCTGCGAGGCCAGGTTCCTCAGCACCCTGTTGATGGACGACACCTACGGATCACGAACAATCTCCGTCACAGAGCTGCACAAGTCACCATGATGCTATACCGGCGTCTCGCTTTGAACATACTTTTCGACCGACGACAAATTTTGAAGAATCGACTGCGCCGAGTCATTCTGCTTACATTGGTCAATTTGAAACGCACAATGAAGATCTGCCTTTCTTAAGAAAAATATGACAATTACGAGAAGTAAATCTCTCTCGTTGACTTTGAAGGATTTTACAGTTTGGTGTTGAGACAAAAAGATATAGAGATTTGACGATTCTGGAATATGAGGATTTAGGGTTTGTCTAGGTATTTGAGGATTTCTTAGAGATTTTAGGATTTTTAAACTTTTATGAGGATTTGTGAACTTAAAAATTGGAGTACCTAGGAAAGAAGTTTGTTTGGAAATTTTTACGGGATTTCAAAATTATATTACAACTTCTGTAATAAGAGTTCATATGTGTATTAAGGAGAACAGGAACTTTGAAGATAATACAAGGAAAGCAGAGGTAGAGAAGAATCGCTTAATCGATTACCATGAATTTCGAACGTCGTTCGCGCTTAATTAAAGGCGGAATGACGAAGAAAAACGGTGGATCGCAAGGAAGGAGACGGCACTTTGAAAAGTTTCGGCCGACTTCTTTGCTCGTGGCGCGACAATCATTTCCATAGTTACATCGGTTGTCTCTCGCTCGCCACCCCCGCCATCGGGATTTCTTCCTTTCTCTTTCTCTTTAGCGACCTTCAAGTTGAGGGAGAGACTACCCAGATGAAAGGACACCGCCATCCAATTATTATTACATAAAACGGTTTCCATGGCTCTTCGCTCCCCTAACCAACGGTAGCACAGTCTTCTTCACCTTGTACCGCGACCGAACCACTGGCTAACTCTAAAGTTATAACGAGCCACGGGAGCGAGCCTTGTGCTCTCGACTCGTACATAATAGTCTCGCTGTTCTACGCTGCACCACCACCCTATAACCACCCTCTCTCTTCTCTCTCTCTTCTTCAACCCCCAACATCGACTTGTCGACGGTGCACCGGCAAGTCGAACATAACCCGAACTGCACTGCTCCCATGGATCCCTGCGGATCGAGGATATCGAGCGAAGCTTCTTAATTACGGGCTTCTCGTTGAAAGGTTCGACGAGAGAGGTACGACGAGTGCAAAGCCGATCCTTCTCGCGTGGCTCGACTTAAGACCTTAGGAATAATGGTTGTATGCCGTCGGGTGCCAACGACGTTGTTGGTTCGAGTGCTGCGTACGCTCCAGGCTGGGTCAAGTGGGGCCCGCGTTATTACGTCGAATGAAAGCCGATAAATTCAATCGCGCTTTTTGTTTGCGACACGATGGGATCGATCGAGTCGAGTACCGGTTTCTATAGCTATAGCTCCAGTAACGCTTTATTATAAGCGAAACACCCTTTATGTGCTTCTGTTTAATGGCAACAGAATCTCTACGACTGCCAACGTTTTGCGTGTCAGCTTTGTTTGTCGCGAGTAATCGACGCGAAAATCGAACGCAATCAAGTACTCCTGCTTAAACAATCAATAAGAATTTTCGAAAATCAAATTTTCTCTTCAAATACCTTGTCCTACAAATTCTAATCATTGTAAATATTTAATCCATCTCCAAATCTGCAAATGCTTAAAAATCCTTCAAAACCAACGAGCAGAAAATTACTTCACCCTCGATCGTCATATTTCTCGTAGAGGAGACAAATTCCCTCTTGAATATGCAACTCGAATTTCGATTTGGTGTTTCAAAAATCTTTCACATTAAATGTGGCATTTTCTAAAAGACATGATAAATTAGTGACGTGTAATGAATTACGTATCGCAACGAACTGTTTTCCAGTAGGCGAATCTCCGGCGATGGACGCACGTCGCTTTCCAATGCGGTTCCATGATCTCAGGAAATTGCGCGAGCTATTGAAAAGCAGCGCGAAGCAGTTCCAAACAAACGAAAAGCGATTTCGCGGCAGACCAAGCCACCACGTTCCTTAACCGGAATCAATCGGACGGGAGTTGCGAGAAGGGGGTTGGGTGGCTCGGGGATGGAAAGTTCGTATCGCAAGATTCGCCTCAATCCCGCGGAATAATGGCTGCGGGAGAACGAAAAGGACATTTGCAGACTAAATGCACGTAGCAGCGTAGCTAGGTAGCTAGGTAGCCAGCTACGCTAGCTGTAGCCTAGGCTTTCCATCATCAAACCAAGCAAGCCGCTCTACGCTCCGCTCCACTCGGCTCCCGCCGCACAACAGCCGCAGCACCGATGCAGACCATTACACGCGCGACCGGACACGAATAATTGTGCAACACGCTTAACTGATCCCATTCACCCTGATTCTACCCGCTTCCATCCGCTCGTCGGCGACTAACCCCGTCGCACCCCATTGCCGCACGATATGTACCCACCGCAACAGCCAACGCCAGTACCACCACCTACCATCATCGTCATTGCTATCATTACCGTTAACGTCGTTGTCATTGTCCAGACAATTGTCGTCATCGAATAAATCCAAGATTACGAAACAGCCATTCGGTAACACCCTTCTTTCTACGTCTCTTTGTACTTTGCTCACGTTCCGATTTTAGAACGCTGAGGTTCAGGGAAATAGGGGAAGTAGGCTAAATGTGGGCTATTTTTATTTCAGGACATATTGATAAGCTTGTTAAATATTTCAGTTTAATTTGTTCCTATGGTTGCTTTGTGGTTTAGAAATTTGATGACAAATGTGATGATCTAAATATTTGGGAATCTAGAAATTTAGGATAAGACTATGTGGATGTAGAATTATGAGGACATAGTAACTTAACAACGTAGAAATTTATGGGTGTTAGATACACCTCAAGATTGTCTCATGACTGAAAGCAACCACCCTTCATTTGCTCTACTCAAGTGTACTTTGTACAAGTGTAAGTCTTCGTATGCTACTACTAACGTATTGATATTAAAATAAAAAACAGGAAATAGGTCTACCAAAGAAGAAATAATTCCCAAAAAAGAAAATAATTCTAAAGACCAACAAGAATGAACTTGTCAAGTTTATTCGATCACGAAGGGAGTAAGAATACCTAGACGATAAACTACTATAACCATTGGTAATTCTTCGCAAGCACAATCCCGGGTAGCAAACAGACGCCCATTTTGATGGTACCGATTTCAAAAGACCGCCACACAATCGACAACCCAGAACGTATCTCTATCAATTCCACAAGCACCGGACAATTCTATCGCGATCCTCTCTGATGTCCCGGCTACGCTTACAAGCCTGCCCACGCTGATCATTATAAAGACTCCGAGTTAAAAGCTGAAACGTACCGTGCCATCGGAACGAGCTCGATGTTTCTTTACGAACGACGTAGGATAACTATCGACAGAGGGTCGCGTTCGTTCGCGTGCACACAGACATACTGATTGATCACCCTCACCGGTACCGTCGTTCCTCTGTTCCGAACATCGACTACGTAACCGGGCAAAAGCGAGTACCAGCCGACGGATAACGACTCGTACGCGTGCTATCCCCTTTCAGACATCCGTGGGGTAGTATTCCGTTGTACAGAGGAATGTGGAAGAAGCTAGATAGCTCTACTATCTTAGATGTAGGACTGTAGCTTAGATGTAACTTGTTAGGAAGGTTTTTAGTATTAGACATCCATTGCTAATATAGTGGGAGACCTCTTGAAATATCTGAAGTATACCCTGTGTTCTGTTGAACACAGGAACTCGAAGTTAGAGGTAGCTGTACTATCTCAGACCTAGGACTCTATCACCTCAGGTGTAACTTGTTAAGAATGTTTTTAGTGTTAGACATCTACTGCTAACACAATGGGAGACACCTTGAAATATCTGAAGTATACCCTGTGTTAAAAGTTAAGCATGTTCTGTTGAACACAGGAACTCGAAGTTAGAGGTAGCTGTACTATCTCGGACCTAGGACTCTATCACCTCAGGTGTAACTTGTTAAGAATGATTTTAGTGTTAGACATCTACTGCTAACACAATGGGAGACACCTTGAAATATCTGAAGTACACCCTGTGTTAAAAGTTCGAGAACTTGAAGAAGTTAACTCTAGTGTCTCAGACCTAGGACTCTACCACCTTAGACGTAACTTTGAGTATTAGAAAATTCGTTGTTAACACAATGGGAGACATCTTGAAATATGTGAAGAGCCTGTGTTAAAAGTTGAACGTGCGGTCAAGTTCTAGGGAAATAGTCTGATCGAAGGCACCAGAGGGGTCGAATATCGATACCCAGGAGGGTGGAAAGGATGTTTGGAAGACGGACGTTCGCTCGGCAGAAGAGAGGATTCTTTGAGATCGCAGAAGGGCGATCAGCGAAGCGAGGGTGGACAATGCCGAGGTCCGCGTAATGGACCGATTACCCCTCCCAAGCGATCGTATTGACGAGACTTTGATTAGGGTCGAGTGGCCAGATCCGACGGGTAAGTACCGACCGTCAGGGTGCGCACCCTGATAAACCACCGCCACATACAAAGCGGGTACGTGTCTAGCGAATGAGCATCCCGATCGAGCAACCCCCCGGACTGGAACGCGTCGCCGACACGGGATTCGTCTCCTGCGGAGTCATTGCGCTTTTCTTTTGTCGGTTAAGCGTGGGGTGAACGGGGTCATTTGCTAATTGCGCTCCTGGAACGATTGGAATTCGTTCTTGCGAGCTTTTCACCGAGTTTGAATATCTTTGACTTCGGTTAATGGCACAGAATTTTTTCAGATTGATTAATGCCCGGTAATTTCTGCCTTGCGAATGTGGTTTCGATATCGAACGAATATATGCTTTCAATACTTCGGGGTCTTCGGTGTTTTGCGACAATACTGAAATGTTGATAATAGCCGGTGTTGAATATTAATGTCAAACGGGAAAATGATAGCAAGAATAGGAGACTTTGATGTTGATGATGGTCGTTTGCAATATTTGTAATTTGAAAATGGTGCGCCACATGAATATTAATATGAAACAAAAATAATGAAAAAAGTAGATGACTTTAACGTCTGTGATTACTTTGGACATTTGTAACTATAAAATAGATAATTTGACCTATGTTGCTTCGTGTGTAAAATTGTAGAGTGTATAACCTCTTAGTATTTTTTTTAATGAAACAATTTTTATGTTAAACAATATATTCCAATCATTCTGTATAATATAGTAAAGTGTGTATACATTTTATTTGTCACACTCTGCATATCTCTTGAAGTCTGTTTGATCTTAAAATTTGCAAATAATTACACTGGTACTCACACTAGGAATGTTGTCGTTATTGCAGACACCCTCTTGCAGAAGTCGATCCCGAATCTCCCAAGCAAAAATCGACGGACATTCTCGTTTGTAATCGGCGATCTTATTAACGACCGGCGTGGTTGCTACGCGCGGTTTGCTACCTCCAATTGCACGGGGCTTGATCGAACCAGTTTCGTAGTACCTGCAAAAGAAATAGCATTCAATCAAAAACGTGGCTCCAAGAAACTGATTTCTCATGAATTTAAGAAAAATAGCATCTATAAAAATAATAAAGACTTATCGATTTCAGAAAAATAATGAAATCTCATGAATCCAAAACGATAATGAAATCTTACGAATCTAAGAGAAACAATGAAATCTCTGGATTTAAGAAAAATAGCAAAATCTTATGAACCCAAGAAAAATAATCTCATAGATATAAAAAAGAAATAATGAAATTTCGTGGAACTAAGAAAAATGAGGAAATATCATGAATCCAAAAAAAATAACAAAATCCACGGATTTAAGAAAAATGAGGAAATATTATGAATCTAAGAAAAATAAAGAAATCAGCGAATCTAAGCAAAATAACAAAATCTACAAGTTTAAGAAAATTAATAAATTCTATGAATCTAAAAAAGTAATGAAGTCTTATAGATCTAAGAAGAAGAAGAATTAGGAAATCTGAGAAATATAAGAATGAAAATACAAGAAAGACCAACCTGCCAAGTATCTTGGAAACGCATCCATTGCTGACTTGCAGAATTCGCGAGATGTCGCATGGTCTAGCACCACTGTGGGCCAATTCGACGATCTTCTGCCTCGTAGAGTCTGGCAATGGTCGGCCATTGACGTAAACACCGCCAAGCTGGTTAACCCCGCTGTGTCCTGCAGCCGAGCACCCAAATATTGAGTTCTGTCCGACCATAGAACCCCCGCCAATACCCGCACCACCCCCGTGCATCAAGTCCTCCTCTGTGAATCAAAACGCGCGCAACGTGTATTCTGTCACTTAGCCAGGGTGTCTGGTTGGCCAAACAGCGGCCATGCGTGTACGTGTCCACGCGATGTTCTTATTAGTCTAATTACAGTTCGGATACATCGTCGTTCTCGCTACAGGGACACGTGGCTTCTATTCAAACTACTGAATAGCATCGATGCAGATTAAATTGTATATTCTAGTTACTGATTTATGCTTCTCGATTGCAGTTTCACGAAATTTATCGGTTTAAGATTTGGTTATAGGTTTAGATTAGATAAGCTAGTCTAGGCCAGATAGTCTACTTTAGGGTAGATAGAATAGGGTAGATTTTGATGGAGTTATAATTAGGAGGAGGACTGTTACGTTGTTGAGTGGTGATGTATTAAGATGTGTAGGGAATGTAAGATCTTCAAGGTTTCTTAGGCGTAGTTCTAGTTTGGATATTGGGAGACTTAGGATTTGGAAGTTTGAGGAATTGCAGAGGTGGAAATTTGGGGATATGGTTATTGGGAATTTTGGGAGTTGGGACATTTGGGAATTGGTGAATTTGGGATTTGAGAGATTTGGAATTTGGAACATGTGGGATTTGGGACATGTGGAATTTCGGATATGTGGGATTTGGGATATTTGGGATTTGGGATATGTGGAATTTGGGACAAGCGAGATTTGGGATGTGTAGGATTTGGGACATGTGGGATTTGACACATGTGGGATTCGGGACATGTGAGATATGGGTCGTGTGAGATTTGGGACGTGTGGGATTTGGGATATGTGGGATTTGACACATGTGGGATTCGGGACATTTAGAATTTGGGATATGTGGGATTCGGGACATGTGGGATTTGACACATGTGGAATTCGGAACATGTGGAATTTGGGACATGTGGAATTTGGGATATGTGGGATTTGGAATATGTGGGATTTGGGATATGTGGGATTTGGGATATGTGGGATTTGACACATGTGGGATTCGGAACATTTGGAATTTGGGACATGTGGGATTCGGGACATGTGGAATTCGGGACATGTGGAATTTGGGACATGTGGAATTTGGGATATGTGGGACTTGGGACATGTGGGATTTGGGATATGTGGGATTTGACACATGTGGAATTCGGAACATGTGGAATTCGGAACATGTGGAATTCGGAACATGTGGAATTTGGGACATGTGGAATTTGGGATATGTGGGATTTGGGATATGTGGGATTTGGGATATATGGGATTTGACACATGTGGGATTCGGAACATTTGGAATTTGGGACATGTGGGATTTGACACATGTGGGATTCGGGACATGTGGAATTCGGGACATGTGGAATTTGGGACATGTGGAATTTGGGATATGTGGGACTTGGGACATGTGGGATTTGGGATATGTGGGATTTGACACATGTGGGATTCGGGACATGTGGAATTCGGGACATGTGGAATTTGGGACATGTGGAATTTGGGATATGTGGGATTTGACACATGTAGGATTCGAAACATATGAGATTTGGGACGTGTGAGATTTGGGACGTGTGGGATTTGAGACATGTGGGATTTGGGAAATTTGGGAGTTGGAAAATTTCGAAAATGCAGAATTTCAGGATTTAGACCCTAGGTTTCAAAAACTTGAAAATTGTAGTTGTCGAGAAATGTTGGAAATAACAAAAGATAATTACAAAGACAATTTTACAATAACAAAATCATAAAAAAAAGTGAACAAAACTAACAGTGAACAAATCTAAAATTCATCCCCAAAAATTCTCTATATTTCAAAGAATCGCACAATAATCTTCAACAGGGAATTAATAAATAAGATGAAGTGCAAAATTACAGAGATTTAAAAATGGAAATAGTGAAATTCTGGATGTTTGTGCGGGTCGCAAGGGTGTCCGAGCGACGGATGCAAGAAAGCGCGACAGACAGTCGCAGACGCGGAAACGTGCATCCCCTTTGAGCGTGAAATAAGCACGAAACGCGTGGAATCTCGGCCCTCTGGTGACGCCGGTAAAGGCTGATGAAAACCCGTGGTGGTACGTAACGCACAAAGTGGTTTCATGCGCGGCCGTACAGGCCAGACCATTCAAATTGCGTTTCCAACTATTTCTTGTCGTTTTACGCGGCGTAAAAGCGGCAGATTAATTAAATTCGTTAATTGCAAGATGCATTTAGCGCGTGCAGCCTTCTCCGTGGGCAGCTGTGCGCGGAACACACAGCCAGTAGCCACGCGTTTCGTTTCACCCTTATTCTTTGCACGCTGTCGGCGTCAACACGTAAATTTAGAATGAGCTGCGACAAAACATTAAAAGGCCCACTTTGCATGTTCGTACAGTTGTTTCTTCGTACCTGCTGGAACAGTTGATCCTTTGTCGGTGGGTGTGTTCTGTTATTCGAGGACGGAATTTCAGCCAAAGCGTCGTTGGTTAACGTTACCTTTTTACGTTCCTCAAACGACACGCTTGACAAATTGACGAGAGCCTCGCTCTATAGTCTCGCGCATAAACCGCTTTTCTCCTTGCATTTTCTACAGAAGTTTATTGATTTTTTACGTAAGCAAGAATGTTGCAGTCTCGCGTATTTACTACGTTTTACGGGCGCAAACATCGTCTGTAATGTTTGCAAATAAAGTGCTCCAAATTGCGAATTTAAAAAACCCGAAAGGTTCTTCAAGTCGGTTTGAAATTGCATTTGTACTCTATTAATAATCACCTGTATTCATTTTTACTGTCCATTCATACTGAAATTTTGATTTCATGAATTATATTTGATCAAAAATATTTTCAGAAGCTATCAACATTTTTGAACTGTAAAATTTTGTTCCATAGTTTTATTTTTTTTCTTATCTCTCAGGTTACACTCGTGCCACAAAATCGCAAAGACACGGTTAAACAATATCCTTCGAAAGCGACATTCGCCGCAATTTATTGCGTTAATTCAAGCGTGCGAATAGTAAAAAAGAGTAAAAATCATTTAAACAAGATTTTTGCATTAAAGTGAGGTTAGCGAGCAGCGTTAATTTCCGAGGAACCGGTGATTGTCAAGCGAAAGTAAAAGTCCGTTCGATTATGCATACGAAAAAGACGAAAACGGCGCAACGTTAAGACATTTTCCTTGATCCGATTAAAACGACGGCTACCCTTCGAAAAATCCACTCCGCGGACACCCTATGAATATTCATCGCACAGGGCCAGTTCAATAAACGCGTATGTAAATGTACGAACGAGACACGGAGGTATGTTTCCGATGCATTCAAGGGCCCGTGACGAATCACGGGACGGCTTTGAACGTATTACGCGCCATCTTTGAAGATAAAGTTGGCTGGAACACTCGTGTCGGCTACCGACGATCTAAAATTACATAGTACATCCTTTCACCGAACCAAAGATTATCTCGCAGAGAACAGATTTTGCTCTGTAACGTAGAGTGCTACTGGTCACGAGATCTACGTATTCAACGCTTCTCGTACGTTTACGATGAATTAACTTTTAATCGAAAACACTCTAAGTAGAGTTGGTACGCTGAAATAGTGTAACTGGGATATTTGCGTGGGGTGGACAGTAAGTGGGTTTAGTAATGTTTTGAAAGTGGGAATTTGGGGATTTGGGAATTAGGAGAGGTGGGAATTTGGAGAGATGGGAATTTGGAGGGTTGGGAATTTGAAGAGTTGGGAATTTGGGGTGATGGGAATTTGGAGAGATGGGAATTTGGAGAGTTAGGAATTTGGTGAGTTGGGAATTTGAAGAGATGGAAATTTGGAGAGTTGGGAATTTGGAGGGTTGGGAATTTGGAGAGTTGGGAATTTAGAGGGTTGGGAATTTGAAGAGTTGGGAATTTGGGGTGATGGGAATTTGGAGAGATGGGAATTTGGAGAGTTAGGAATTTGGTGAGTTGGGAATTTGAAGAGATGGAAATTTGGAGAGTTGGAAATTTGGAGAGTTGGGAATTTAGAGAGGGAAATTTGGAGAGTTGGGAATTTGGAGGGTTGGGAATTTGGAGAGTTGGGAATTTAGAGAGATGGAAATTTGGAGAGTGGGGAATTTGGAGAGTTGGGAATTTGGAGGGTTGGGAATTTGAAGAGTTGGGAATTTGAAGGGTTGGGAATTTGGAGGGTTGGGAATTTGAAGAGTTGGGAATTTGGGATGATGGGAATTTGGGGTGATGGGAATTTGGAAAGATGGGAATTTGGAGAGTTAGGAATTTGGTGAATTGGGAATTTGAAGAGATGGAAATTTGGAGAGTTGGAAATTTGAAGAGATGGAAATTTGTAGAGTTGGAAATTTGGAGAGTTGGGAATTTAGAGAGATGGAAATTTGGAGAGCGGGGAATTTTGAGAGTTGGGAATTTGAAGAGATGGAAATTTGGAGAGTTGGGAATTTAGAGAGATAGGAATTTGGAGAATTGGAAATTTGAAGCATTAGGAATTTGAGAATTAGAGAACATGACAACTCGAGAGTTCACAAATACACACCTTTAAAAATGTAAAAACATGAGAATATCAATTTGTCAAGTTACGAAAGGCAAGACCTCGTAGAACGAAAGCCAAAGACAAATTTAACGACGTAATTATACGTCACAATCAATTTCCAGACACTACTACAAGTTCTTAATACATATAATAACAAGATTGAAATGGCGTAGGAAACCGAAGTCCAAGAATACCCGTTTCCAATAATATCGTCCTTTGTCTCGCAAACTCCATCTGTTCGTAGTTATAATTTTATATTTATTTCCTAAATATAGTCTAAATGGCGCATGAAACAGGGAAGTAAAATTACCCGCTTCCGGTTAGATGTTTGCAATAACGTCGACCTTTATCCTGCAATTCTGATTGTCATATTGTATGAATGCGCAGATCGTTGATTGAAACGTTATAATAATTAGATTTAATTCTGATCGTTTCAAAAGGAAATAATAGCTTTCGAATAGAAGGAATGGTGTCGGACAAAGAGACACTCTGCTGGAACATTAAAACACAGATCTCTGCTACACGGTACTATTATTGTGTTTCATATTTTTAAATTGTCAAGTTTTTTACTTTTTCAGATTTTCAGATTTTTAGATTTTTAGATTTTTAGATTTTTAGATTTTTAGATTTTTAGATTTTTAGATTTTTAGATTTTTAGACTTTTAGATTTTTAGATTTTTAGATTTTTAGATTTTTAGATTTTCAGATTTTAATTTTTCAATTATCTAAATTTTCACATTTCCTAAATTTTTATATCTCAAGATTTGTATATTCTAAGTCTTTATATCTCCAGATTTCTATGACCATATATCTCTACGTCTCTTGTATATCTCTATAAGCCTGGATTTCTACGATGGTACATTTCTAGATTCCTAGGTTTCTACATATTCTAACTCCTACATCCCTAAATTCTTGTACCTCTACATGAGATATGTGATACCTACATCCTCACATGTAGATCATCCAGATTTCCACCTCCCTGTACCTCCACATCTTTGGACTTCTACTCTCACATATCCCTAGATTACATCCCTCGATTGCTATGTCTCTACATTCGTATAGGTCTTAATTCCCATTCTGCTAAAAAAGGTTCTCCCACGTTTCCTCCCTCAATATACCATTTTCTCTTAAATCTCGTTTGTTACATAAGCCATCACACAAGCATTGAAATCCCTGAAAACAAAACTCGTCTTCCCTTTGTGGGACGAAGCAAGTACTTGGTCTAGTTTTTCAAGGGTTTAATTCATTATAAAGAGAGTGTGACTTGGACACGAGGTGCACGGAGAAAAAGACGCCCAGTGTAACGCACAAAGTATAAGCCTTTCTTTGTTCCTCTAACGCGTCTCTCTCCCTGTTTCTGTGAACGAGGAGAGCGAATCGTCCGTGGCGACACCGACGACCCGTGCACACGCCACGCCGTCCGCACACATTCTTTATATATAATTTCGCGTTAATCTACGCGACGACCAGCGCAAAAGCGAGTCATGCCGCAAAGTGAGGCAAAAAGGTTCCACTTGGCTGAGCGTGAAACGGGACACAGATTAAATCCCATCCTGCCGTCGCACGACGACGACGACGACGACGACGACGTCGTCGCGGCACCCTTCCTCCTCTTCCGCCACCCCTCTGCCGACACAACCCCTGCCACCCTCGTTCAGAGCCCGCGTCGCCTGCGAGACCCCTGCCGCCCCTCGCGACCAGCCTCCCTCGCCAAACAACCCCTGAACCTACCCGTTCTTAACGCTACGCCGTAGACAAGAGGGGCAAGAGCGGGAAAATTCTGCCATTTCGTTCTCTTTAAGCGCGGAAATACTTGTCTGCTATTTAAGGCATATAAATACATTCCTTGTCGATTAATACCCGATCTTTTCTTCCCTTTACCGGTTGTTTCGATACAAATCATATTAGTTTATAGCTAGTGAACTTGAGGGGAATCACATACCCAATTCATCATTACAGAATAAAACGTTTCAGGTTACAGGCTAAGTTACTGGATTGCTGCAATTAATAGGCAATTGGTATCTGTCGTGGAGGAGTGTCAAAATAATAACTATAACTTTCAAATTGAAAATTCTGTAGTGGTGTCTTTACTCAATTTTTGTAAAGGGGACGGTACTTCAAAATCATGCCAGCAACCCCTTTTTGGGAGTAACGCTAGCTGTGAAACACCCTGTATAATACTAGTACCTTGTAAAATACTACTCTATGCAGTACTATTGTACTCGATAAACTACTAATTTATTAACGTTACTTCTTAATTATTCTACATCCACAATTACCAAAATGAACATAAGGGTTACACAACATGAGTATATATTTACCCCAATCTTACAGAAACGTGTACCTTTTTATTATTTTGAATAAAATTGCTATTTACAGTAGCAACAAATGATTACAGGATGTAACTATGCATACTCCTATGCATATATTACAGCGCAACCTGCTATAACTGTACGGTGGATTTTCTTCTGGATGCATAGTACTTGAAGCTTCGTCCATGATATCCACGTTCCGTTTACGGTGTTCTTTATTTCGGTTGCAATTTTAGCCGACGGAGGAAACTAGCGAGACTAACTGCATCTCGTAAATCGCTGAAAATTCCTCGTTGCACGTGTATGGAATGTTTATAAAATTTTGCAAGAAATTATTCTTGTTTGATATTTTCTAAATTAAAAAATTTAAAGCATTTAAATGTTCAAAGTTTGACATTTAAATTTCCAAATCTATGTACTCAAATGTTCTGTAACCCTCTACCCTCTCTTGAATTCTCCCCATTATCGCGAGATACATCTAACAAACTTGCAACACGTATCAATCCGCATTAACCACAATTTTTCTTCATAAGGTGCTCGAAATTGTCCCACGGTTTGGAAATAATCGTTCCGTGCCTCGATAGCGTTCAAAGACGTAACAAGCGGAATCCTATTAAGCGAAGAGTCGCGCGTGAATAATATGCTCGCAGAAAATATTTTCCTTTCATTCGCGATACGAGCGAGGGAAAATTCGCGGCACGTTTTATTTATTCTCTTGGTGGAGAGGTAACTCTCGTTAAACGTTATTATCACGTCGTTGGAGAGGGTTGAAAAGGAGAGAAGGACGAGATTCACCGGCGAACTAAATTCACGCCACCCAGGAAGCAAGAGTTTCATCTGTGAACGCGACATCAAAGATGGCGTGCGGAGCATACATTCTGTAATGAGTTGAATCGTGGCAAGAGCGAGATTCTCTATCCACCTCTCATCCTTTTGCACCCTTGCTGCTAAGTCTGTCTCCCTTTCTCTCTCTGTTTCTCGCCTCCTCGTTTCTTCCTCTGACGAATTCATTACGGCCAGTGTTAAGAAGCGGCGTTGAATTAGCGGAAGCAACGCCATACTAACGGCGTATATACTCGTTACCGCGCCTCTTATTATTAAAGCCGCAAGGCATCGCGTGTCTTCGTCGCTTTTCACCGTGGAAACCACGGGACCACTGTACATCGAAGTTAGTTGTCGGGTGATTACACTTCGCGCGTTCCTTAATTATAATTGCGAAGTCACAGCTGGTTACGTAATTGGTATTTAAACGTGCACAAGGCAATTTCAAGTCCCACGGCATTCCTTACTTCTACCCTCTCTTTTTCCCAAAACTTCTCACATCTTCACGTCTACTTCACTTCACCGCAAACTACTCATACTACGTCTTCAAACAATTTTTTTTAATTACTCACTTTATTTGTTTTAATCAATCATTTTACATCTGAGGATTTTTATCATTCTAACGCTGGGAACGACCTTCATTCATGAAAAAATTAATAAAATTTTTAAGTGAGTTTTAAAAATTCTCATTGGTTGAAAAAAATTGGAGAGTATATATAGTATGATAATAGCATGTATAACTTGTTATGTCGTAAGGAATTAAACTCTACAAAAATATTTATCTACATATGTACATCTTAATGATATGTATCCACATACATATGTTCAGTTTTGACTAAAAAGGACACATGTATGTATATTACACATGTATATTAAATATGAACACATGCATATTAAAAGAGAAACATAATTACGTGAAAAAGTCCTATCTTTTTCTGACTTCAAAAAATCATCCTTGAGGTAAAAGTATTTAACGATACTAGACACAAAATAGGGTGAAGATGACCGTAAACAAGTAACGTAGTACACGAGTACAGATTGTACGTCGCACATGTGGTTCTCTTTTTCGTCTCCGACATCGTTCCAACTTAAGGGGTTAACATATCGAAAATCGATAATGACATCTCCACTACAATCTAAGTTGGAGCGGCAAGTTCTATCGCGAGTGTGACTCGACACTATAAAGTAAGAAAATTAACTACGCCGTTCGTTTCATCGCGCAACGGGATAAATTATGAAACGAACGGAAAATCTCGAGATGTATTACGAACGATATCCTATTGCCTAGCCGCGGATAATCCCGCACCCTCGACATTTATTACCCCTTGAAAGCCGGCGCAGGTAATCTCCGCAGCTTCAGTTGGCACGCGAGCGGACCGGCACGAGCTCACCCATAACCATTAACAAATCTTGTAGCCTAGCACGATATAAAGTGCTCTCGTGAATCGGCCGTTTGATTCGAATGGCTACGGGGCTTTTATGGGGCAGACAGTGGAGCAGGAAGGCAAACGAGAAGGGAGGGGGTCAAACCGAACCGGAGAAAACTCTGTGAAGAAAGAGAAAAGCACCCTATGCCGCAAGGGTATTTTCTACTCGCAACTGCAGCCACGAGGGGCTATGCCCGAAACACGGGCATTACGATCGTGCGTGCAACCGTAATACGATCCAACCGAACTTCGGATAAACATACACGCCCCTTTTATACAACGGGATAAACCTGCTGACTTAACTATTTTAACCGACATTGTTGGACAGAAGGGTGCAGACTTCGAACAATCGTAGACATCTTTGTCTATTCAGAACTTGTTATTGAAAAATTATGTAGTAATTGTCATTTTGCTGTATAATAATTGTTTTGCAATTTTTGCGTATGTTATATGGCGATATATAAATCATATTATTTATTTTATGAATTATATTTTATGTACATATTTTTCACAGATGTCTTAGAGCCACTGATTAGCTCACCCTTTGAGTGCAGCAATTTTGCTCAGCCAGCGAATTTCGATGAAAATTTGCATCTCCACGTTTTCTGATCGCTAATTACAAATCTGGAATTAGATTTCAAAAATTCAAGCTCTGACCGAGGTTAGAACAAAATGGAATTTTCGCCGGTTTACTGTTTCCCTTCAAACTCGTTCGTTGCGAGGACAAGCCATCACGCGGGGCATCGAAATCCCAGAATATGAAACCTTGCTAGTTTTTGTAAAAAATATCGCAGTTTGAAATGTCTGCGCAATCTTTTTAACATCGTACATTGATACATTTTTATCCGAAATATTTGAATCGATGTACACTACCGTCCATATGTATCCGGATACAAGCGAAATATGCATTCGCGTTGCATGAAAGTTATTCAAGTATCTACAACAGTAACTAAAATCGATTTTTTTTTCTGCGAAGGTCAGAATACTGGAACGTTTTTCGATTAATAAATCTCGTTTGGAACTCATATCTCGATGGAAAAGAAGCTACAGACGAACTAAACTGAAACTGTCGAGTGCATTGCGTTACCTTCATTCTTATCTCCATTGAGTGAACCTAAACATCTATCAACAGTTTAAAAACACTTGAAACATATCGAAAAACCCTCTGAATACGTTCTGCACCATAGAAATGAAACACAGTAGAAATTAAAATTTTTTTTAGAATCGAAAGCGTTTCATTGGATTCACAAATTTAGGCTTTGTATTTCTGGACATGAATTTTACTTTCACACTCTCATTGTATAATTTGTACTTAAAAATTAATTCTATTATGTTATGACGCCTCAAAAAAGATAATAATAATTATTACAAATGATATGATAATCCTAAATACCTTTCGTACAAAGTTCAACTGTGTTTTATGTAACGAAATCAAGTGTCCGGATACTTATAGACGGTAGTGTTCATATAGGTTTAAACTTGAACTATCACACGAAACGTATATGAAAGAAATAATAAAACGTACACAAAAAAAGTAATAAAACGTACACGAAAGAAATATTAAAACATTGTATACGAAAGAAATAAACGGCGAAAATTCGTAAGGTAGAAAGAGAAGAAAATGCATGGAGGAAACGAAGGAATTTAGTAGCGTAACGATTTAGAGGGACGCAACGATAAACCGGCACAAAGGAGAGACAAATTGGCGGTGTAGGTGATCCCGCTTATTAAATCCAACGCCTGATCCAGGTCTGACCCGAAGCAATACACCCGATTGTGCCGAGTGTTGTATAGTTCGGGGTAGCACCGAATCGTCGGAGGCTTTTTCGGTAAAAGGCGCCACCCTTCGCCGTCGAGTCTTCGTTGAAGGGGCTGTTGGCTCGACAGAAGCCAAGGAAAGGCGTGTCGGGTTACAGGCTAACCCCGGGGGTAACCGCGAGCCCCACCTAAGCCCATAAGCGTACACGTATTTGCTCGCCCCTCGTATAACTCATTGCGAAGGTCACAAATTTAGCCGAAGGCTGCGGTGTGATCCGAACCACCTATGATCCTAGCGGAGCAGCACGCTAACGGAAAGGTAACAAGATGTAAATTGAGACGCGTTTAGAAAGGATACACTGTTACAGCCACGAATACTCCATCTTACCAACACCCTTATTGCACTTTTTCGACGTGCAAAGGTGTTACAATCTGTTCGGTAACCGTTCGGCTGCTCGATAGTGTTTGACGTATTGTGTTGAGTCATTACAAGTATGGAAACTTCTGTGGACTTGTGTAGTAAAATAACGTTGCTGGGGTTGGAATTTAAATTTTAAAATTTATTCAAAATATACCTCATGATGTTATCAATATTTTTTATATAATCTGATTGATTTGCAATTTTAGTCAACATGATCGATTTCAGAATATTATTTTGTCGAGGGTTGACAAGATTAGAATAAAAATACCACCCCCATATTACTTCCAACACAAGAAGTTTCCATCATAATTGCAACAAGAATTCAACAGAATTAAAAATTTGAAAAATTATTATCCTAAAAAATTGAAACGAAACAGTTTTGTATTAAACAAAATATGGAGGTCAGCTTCAGGTCAATTCACGGAACTTTCGTACCCTTTCCGTCCGATTTAGAGACAACTCGAAATCCATCCCGGGATAGGACGCATCGTCGGTTCTGAACATATCGATGAAAAAAAAATCCATGGGGCTCGGATTTCACGGCACACTGTCCACAAAGTTGACGTTAACGATTGGTGACAATACGAAAGGCGACCGACGATCGACCATATTGTAACGGCCTTCTATTAGCACAGTCGACGAGATATAAAAGCCGGATCGAGCAGATACGGTATCTGAATGACAGATAATCGGGCATCCTTCGGTGCCCGGAGCCTCACGATTAAAGATTCAATTCCATTTTGTCTTTCACGAACAACCTGTCCTCGAGAGGACAGTCTGCGAAAGATTTATTATCACCATTTGCTTTCGATCTTTTTTACATTATAACTGGTATGTTCTATAACTGGGTGTGAAGTGAATATTTGTTTTTTGGGATACACAAGAAATTGTATAGATTAGGTGGAAATAGGTGCGGGTGAAGAGGTAGAGGAATGTAGGGATTTGGAAGGGGTTGGAAGTATAGGAATGTTGGGGGTTTAGAAATATGGGTGAGTGCAGATTTAGGGATCTGGAGATTTGGGGTGTGAGAATTTGGAAATTTGGAGAGTGGGGGATGTTGAGACTTGGGGAGATAGTATGTTAATCTGAGGATTCCGAGATCTAGGAATTTGGGTATTTAGGAATTTGGGAATTTGAGGATTCGGGGATCTAGGAATTTGGGAATTTTGGAATTGGGGCATCTTGGAATTTGGGAATCGTGGAATTTGGGAATTTTGGAATTTGGGAATCGTGGAATTTGGAAATCTTGGAATTAGATGATCTTGGAATTTGGGAATCTTGGAATTAGAGGATCTTGGAATTGGGGGATCTTGGAGTTTGGGAATCTTGGAATTTATGAAGCTTGGAATTGGGGAATCTTGGAATTGGGGATCTTGGAGTTTGGGAATCTTGGAATTGGGGAATCTTGGAATTTGGGAATCTTGGAATTAGAGGATCTTGGAATTAGAGGATCTTGGAATTTGGGGATCTTGGAATTGGGGGATCTTGGAGTTTGGTTATCTTGAAATTGGGAAGTCTTAGAATTTGGGAATCTTGGAATTTGGAAATCTTGGAATTTGGGAATCTTGGAATTTGAAAATCTTGGAATTTAGGAATTTGGGAATCTATTACTTATCATAAATCTGCAACGCCGCCCCATAACCCTCATAACACCCCACATATTAAATTTACCTACTTCCAATAAAAATAAAACTCTCCTAACAAAGAAACGAGAGTAGAAAGAAATACAATAGCAACACGATAATAATAATTGTCGTTCGATAGCATACGAGTGTTTCTTTATGCGAATAAGGTAAAAGCGGATTAGATCGAGTTACTATTTCCACGAGTTAAATTTGTTTACACGACACGAGGCCTATATACGTGTCAACGGTACACGTGATAAAACGCCAAGGAAAAAAAAAACGATAAAACTGCTATGCTCGATACAACACAACGGCTGTACTCCTTTGAAACCGCTTCGTAAGCGATAAGTGAACTAGTACTAGAATAATCTATTCGCGAGAGTGGCGTTCGAACAAAAACCGGTCGATAGGATGTGCATATAAATCTTATACTGACACAAAAAACAGCGTAGCGAGATAAAAATAATCTACACACAGTGATTTCATGTTTTAATCTCTTTACAACGTAATAAATTAATAAAAAAAGTAATATTAAGAATTAATTGTTTGATTAGTAAAATCATTCACATTGGGAAACGTTTATGGTTCTTTAGGAAAAATGGCGGTGTAGGAGATGGGATACCAGTTACGTATAAATATTTATTTTGGGAGATTTCAAGGTTTTTTGAATAGGAAAATAGTTTGTATGAGTTAAATATGATTTTTAATTTTCGTGTACTGATAGTAGTGCTGACTCTAGTCATATTGCCAAACTCTAGTTGATTACCAAAAATTCCATATTTGTACATTCTTAGACTCAAATTCACAAATTACTATATTTTCAAGTTTGTGAATTCCAAAGTGACTACAGTTCCAAATTTTCAAATTGCCATATTACTACAAGTTCTCCAATTTTCACATTTTCAAATTTACACATTTCCCAACTTCTAAATCCTCAAATCTACACATTCCCCAATTTCCAGATTCCTACATTTCTACATTTCCAAACCTACACATTGTTCAATCTTCAAGTTCTCAAATTCCACATATCTTCATGTTCCTAAATTCCTAAATCCCCACACTCCCATACTTCCACGTTCTCAAATGCTTCAAAAATGTTCAAACCCCTAAATTTTTAAATATCCGTATCACAAGGAGACCTGAACCCAAAGAGTTCAAAATTTCCGTCCTAATCCCAGAACAACCTAGATCCACTCTTCATAAAGTACTTATACCCTATGATTTAACGATTGAACCTTACCAAGATTTTGCCCAACAGATATCTTTGTTTATACCATTTAATTGATCACTAATTGTCATAACTCATAACATGGATCTCGTACATTTACCTTCCACGTTACGGTTACAGCAAGGAGGATTAAGAAAGATGAGGGGCGAAGGTAAACAAACAAGTTCGACCAACCTTTATGTGGCATCTTCCAGAAGGGCGGTTCGGGGGTGGGCGAGCAAGGGTTGGCCACCCCCGCGCCCAACAGGGTTCTTGCCGCGTGCAGCGCCGCCGCCGCCGCCTCCCTGCTCCTCGCAGCCGCAGCACTTGGCGGGTAATCCGAAGCGCTGTCACTTCCGGCGATGCTGCCGCCGCCACCGCCGCCTCCGCAAGGACGAAGGTGCAGGTTCAGCCGACCGCCGCCGACCGTGCCACCGCTTCCACCGCCACCTCCTCCGCCGCCGCTGCCTCCGCCTCCGCCACCGCCGCCACCTCCGGCCACGCTAACACAGTGCTGAAAACCGAACAACGCGATCGACCGTTACCTCGCTTCCTTCCATTAATCGTCCGCAACAAATTCCGCTATATGTCTCCTTTCAAAATCCACCCACATACCGACTCTAATATCCAATTGCTGCCGATAGCCAACATTTTCTATGTAATTCGTAACGATTGTGTTAGTGACGTATCGATTTATACGCTGAGGAATCTATTTAGGGCTGGTGTCACTGACGAGCGGTAGATTTTGACAGGCGTTAATGAATAAGGCTTGAAAATAGTTATCGATTTGGAGAACGTTTGATGGAATTGACAGTCGCAAAGTCTTTGTGAAGATAATATGTGAAGATGAATACGCTTGTATACTCTTTATGAATGTGATCAAAATGGCTGATGATCAGTTATGAAAAACGGTCGAGGCTTTCGAGACATATAGAGTCTGACAGTACTTCTTAAAAAAATTATATTTCAAAATAACATTTATGTTAGTAGCATAGTATGTTAATTTGAAGCTGGAGGTTTAATAAACTTGTCGATTACTAAATTTGTATAAATATGTCTTATAGAAAATGGCGGTTACAGCAAACAATGATGTACTTGGAAACATATAAAAGTTGACATGATTTTGATAACATAAAATCTTCACAAAACTACACTTATGATATATCAATTTAAAGTTCAAGATTCCAAGAAAGTGCCTATGCAAGCTCTTTGTGAATATTTTCAATACAAAATTAAATTCTGAAAGTGAACCAACTATATTTCGTTTCTTAATAATTCTTATAACAATTTTTGTCTACTTATTATTTGTATATATATTAATTTTCAAAAAAGGAATAATGATTGTATCTATGCTTCTAATTGAAACAAATCCTCGAGTAAATGAGAAAATTTGAAATAATCGAGGTCGTATCATTTACTAAAGGAGTTCACTAGGAAAGATCTTTCACTCTGGTTAATTAGCTTACTAGCAAGTTGCCGGTAGATCAGCACAATAAGGTAATATTATGCATGAAGCGCTGTCAACGATGAGAGCCATAGAGCATAAGGAAATTATGATTGCAACGCAATCACAATGCAATACATTACAACATAACAATGACAGCAGCAAGTCACAAGGACGCAAGGCTAATGCATAAGATTTACAAGCGAAAGCTTGCTTAGTTCCACGGCAACGGCTGGGGTGTTTATTCATGCCAAACGAACCACGTGCTTTTGCTTCCGTTTCAAAGCGAATACATTGCTTCTCTTATATGTGTCTTCTATCACACACAAAACGTGTTGTTCACTTTTATCGCTTATATTATCCACATTATATTCGCCACCAAATTTCTTTCGGATTTTTATGAAGGATGCTTTATAGTTAACAAATTTCGGGACTTTTGGAATACTTCTAATTTTACAAATCGGGTTTCCATCGCGGAATTTGCACGCGTCCCCAAATTTCCAGGTTTTCAAATTCCTAAATTTCCAAATTTCTACTTTTGCGAATTTTCAAAATTCCAAGTTCCAAATTTTCAAATCTTCGAATATCCGAATTTTCAAGCGCTCATAAGTTCCTACAATTTCAACTTCTCAAGATCCCGAGTTCCCAAATCTTCGAATTCCTAAGTTTCCAAATTTCTAAATTTCCGAATTTTCAAGCGCCCCTAAGTTCCCAAAACTCCAACTTCTCAAGATTCCAAATTCCCAACTTATCGAATTCCCAAACTTCCAAATTTCTAGATTTCCAAATCCCCAAATTTCCGAATTTTCGAGCGCCCCTAAATCCCCAAATTTTCGAATTTTCAAACGCCCTAAGTTCACAAAATTCCAACTTCTCAAGATCTCAAATTCCCAACTTATCGAATTCCCAAACTTCCAAATTTCTAAATTTCCAAATCCCCAAATTTTCGAATTTTCAAGCGCCCCAATATCCCCAAATTTTCAAATTTTCAAGCGCCCCTAAATTCCCAAAATTCCAACTTTTCAAATTACCAAATTCCCAACTTATCGAATTCCTACACTTCCAAATTTCTAAATTTCCGAATTCTCAAATTTTCGAATTTTCAAGCGCCTCTAAATTCCCAAAATTCCAACTTCTCAAATTCCTAAATTTCCAACTTATCGAATTCCTACACTTTCAAATTTCTAAATTTCCAAATCCCCAAATTTCCGAATTTTCAAGCGCCCCTAAATCCCCAAATTTTCAAATTTTCAAGCGCCCCTAAATTCCCAAAATTCCAACTTCTCAAATTCCTAAATTCCCAAATTTCCAACTTATCGATTTCCTACACTTCCAAATTTTTAAATTTCCAAATCCCAAAATTTGCGAATTTTCCAACACCTCTATCCACACCCTGATATTCTCAACGTAACGCAAATTGACAGAATTTGTTTCGAGTATTTAAGAAGGGTGCACGCTTACTTAATTTCGGCTTGAAGTTTTCACCCGGCAAGACGTTGAGACGCGAGAATTTCGCGATGAATTAAAGGCGGATGGAAAATATTACGTTCGAGTAATTTTTCTCCCCCGAGACTTGATTTCAAACGAGCTTTCGTAATTTACCGCTCGGAAGGGATTACAGAAGAAGCATTCTACGAACTATACACAAGCTCTTAACGCTCTGAACAGTCTGATCATTAAGAATGTTCAGTTAGAATGCAAACGCGAGCGTGTCGACACCGCGGATGAAAAGCTAAAATAATTTCTTTAGCGTTACGACGCTTCATGGAAGAACAATGGTGGTTGTTAGTCGAACGAAAGATTATGGTTGTTACAAAATGCTTATACGATTTCGTACTTTCTCGTTGCTAGGTGCTTGCATTAATTAATTAGAAATATTGCGTATCATTAATTTATAGGTTATGTTTGTAATCTGTTATATGCAATATAAGATGCAAGGTTATATGCAGATTATAAATTTTACAATGTTTTAGAGAGTTTTGAAAGATGAAGATGTACGTGTTCAGAATTATGACAATCTTTTCGTACAACTAAACAAAAATTTATGTAATTAATTCGGGATTGATCATTCTAATTATAATTAGTCGTTGAAGTAAATTTAGAACACGTCAGATCATCCTTCATGAAATAGCAAGTATATTTAGCAGATGAGAGTAAAAATAAAACGTGAAAAGGTTTGCTGTAACAATTTTGTTACATGGTTCTGGCATTTAAAATATAATGGGTCAACATAAATATTGATACAGATTGTTTTTCAGTGATCATTTTATTAAACGCTAAAACAGTGGTCATTGTGTTTACTTTCCAAGCGAAAATGGAGTGGAATTTGTAAAATGTATGACTTTGCAAAAATTTTAGACCTAAATGCTAGATGTATATTAATAAAATTCAAAAGGTAAAAAATAAGGAAATTTCCAATGAGGTTAAGGGAAGTATGTGTAAAATCGAGCACCATATTGGTGACATGACAGTCAAATAAATTTACATGAAAGGTTAAATAATTGTATAAAAGCAAAGTATCAAAATCAGGAATAAATAACTGTCCAATAGTCAATACAAAAAATTGCAAAAAATGTCATGTCTCGTAAAATTGTCATAACTTTAATTTTTAATTCTTCGAGATATAAATTCTGAAGGGTGACAACGTTCGACAGGAAGCGCAAAGAAAACGAAATTAATAATTGCAACATACGAAATACAAAAGAAAAACAGTGTCGGATATCTGGTTGTCCGACGGGTTGGCGCGTAAAGGCAGATCAATGTTTCCGCGTAAAACGTCGAAAACCGCCTGTGTCAAAATGACTCTCGATATTGTTGCAACCGATTTCATAAGCCGACGGTAAATCATGGAAACTCGATTGATTTCTGTACTTCTGCACGCTCTTTCGCGCGCCCTTCCACGCGTACAAACGGCGGCCGCTTCAAAGAACATAATTCAGGGGATTATATCGCGTGCGAAACGGGGCAAATATTGGCATCGTCGAAACTGGTTCGCCAAAAGCAAATTTCAAAATACAGCCAGAAAATAAATAACACTGCGGCGGGAATAATAAACATAGCCGTGTCGACGGTAAATTATTCCATTTTTCCGTGCTTGATTATACGCCCCCGTATAAATTTATCGCTCGTTCGCCGATATGCCTCTCTATTCCAAATTATGTTCGGTGATGCCGAACGAAAATCAAACTTTTTTTCCTTCGATTGCTATTTTCACCCATTTTTATTTCCATCTTTGTTGGCGAAATTATTTAAAAAATTCTTACGGAGGGTGTTTAAAGAAAAATTTGCTTCTTTAACTTCTTTTGGTGTTTTAATATTTGTCATTTGAAAAGTAAATAAGTATGAATATAACTATAGTTTATAATCTGTCTACATGTAGGCCCTTCTTAATATCATCCCTTATAATCATCCCTCTTCAACTTTTCAGTTAGGCTAGTTTATAACTACTGTTAATGTGATTCCTTTTCTGCTTTCTTCTGTTGCTCTAAAATTCAGTAATTGATATGTACTAAGTTCATTTCAAAAATATAGCAAAATCGATCTATACAATTTTAAGGACAAACGCGGAAAGCAGACGATAATTATGATTAACAGTGCAATTCCACGAAAAACTCTTTATGTTCGAGTAATCTCGATACTCATAATCCATACACGTTTCAAATAAAATTTTCAATATTAATATACATCTCAATTTAAAACCACCCCCAAGGTCCACCTCCGTAATATTGCATTCGTCACGAAGTAATTTAAAATTTCATCTCTGTAATATT
This sequence comes from Megachile rotundata, assembly GCF_050947335.1. Taxonomy (NCBI): domain Eukaryota; kingdom Metazoa; phylum Arthropoda; class Insecta; order Hymenoptera; family Megachilidae; genus Megachile; species Megachile rotundata. The sequence continues at coordinate 7,996,400 of NC_134987.1, read as the reverse complement.
ACATTCGAAGTGACATTTTTTGTATCACATATCTGTATAGAAATGAACGTGATCAGCAATCATTTCAAATTTAACCATCTCGTCAGGTATTCACAAATTAAAAAGGTATTCAGCAATTAAGCAAAATATGCATTCAAAAATTAAGTAAAAAAGGTATTCAAAAATTAAGTAAAAAAGGTATTCAAAAATTAAGTAAAATATGTGCTGACAAATTATCGATAATTTTCTGAAATATCCAACATATCGACCCACATTCGAAACATCGATCAGGAGATCATTTTCTGCCATCGATGGTAAGAAGCGTTTACCTATCGACCATGTAATTCAATTCTTGTAGCCATGATACTTTGTGGTCAGGAGTGATGTTCACACCGGCAGTCATATGGTGTTTAGCGATCGAGATACCATTGAAGGCGAGTTTACGGCGACGCTCACCTACGCGCATTCCAGCGTCGTTTTCGTTCATCACGGTTAATCACGCGGCAGTTACGACGAGTGTTAATTATCATTCGGTTCGCTTCGTAGATCGTTAGCTCCTTTCATTCTCGTAGAAGCATCTCGACGAGGAGGGTCACTGAATTCCTATAGACGATCGGTCTCGATCAGAATGTGCAAGTTGTATCCCTGTCGACCGATTATACGTTGCTACCCTAACGATCACGCGACCGTATTGTGATGTCGTATAAAAACTTCAGGCCATTTACCTCGCGAGTAGCTCAGAAACGTGATTATTGCGGTGGAGAATGAATGGAATGCTATGACGATATCAGTAGTTGACATTATATTCACATTGCCTCTTATAGCTGCCATATTCTTTTAGGAACATGGTCTGGTTATTTTTATACAAATTATTAATTATTCTAATATGGATAAGTTTGTGGAGCACAAAATATTTCACTCTTCAAACTGTACACGTAATCGACAATTTTTCAGAAATTAATAGCCTTACTATATTTTATATGTATGCTTCTACACTCATATTACATATATGAGTTATTATTATTACAACAAAATAACTCCAGCAAATTAAATCTACGTCCTAACTTCTCTACTAATATAAACTACTACTAAAGAAAACACCTAAAAAAATTTTCTACGTCCACCATAATGTACAATCCCTCATCAAATATTTAAATCTTTCTCCGACAAAAATTCCAAGATAACTTAAGCTACCAAGACAGCTTTTTGCTATTACAATTAACTTTGTTACGAAATGAAATTTCTTAGGTAAACAATGAAACAGGAAAATCGATGAATGGATTAATATATCACAGAGGTCAGCCTCAATTTCGGAGCACAATACCCGAAGAAAATCAATCGACACCAATATAAATGCATTATACGGCGAGACGAGTTCTGCGGAACACAGGAAAGTTTAAACTCTCGTAGAAATTAAACAAGACCGTGCAAAGTTTACCAATTACTCAGCTTCTTCGTTCTCCGGTGCCGACGCGTGCTTAGAAGAAGCCATGGCACATTAACCCTTTGAGCACTGAGTTTTCGTACTGCTAACCGACCATCTGGAGTGACTTTGCTTCCCTATATTTGCGCTCCCCTTTTTTACATCGGATTACAAGTAATTTCGTTTGCTGTTTTGAGAAAATACGGAATTTTTCCCTCACCTGGAATTTCATGAAGTGGTAGATTTTTTTTATGGAACAGGACGTTTAGGTATATTGTTTGTAGTAATATTTTTTGAGGATATAATATTAATTTTGTGGGTGATTCTGTAATTGTATTAGAAGAAATGTATACTTTGTAAGATTAGACCTAAGAAAAATTTAAACCTAGAGAAAATCTGGATCAAACTAAAATGTAAATTTAAATATGTATCCAGGGAAAATTTAGACCTTGAAAAGATATACACCTGAGAAAGTTCTACATCTAGAGAAAATACACCTACACAAAATTGACGTCTACCGAAAATTTAGACATAGAAAAAATTAATGTTTGTGAAGAATTTAAACCCCCAACAAAATTGATGTATACGAAAAATTTAGACCCAAGGAAAATTTAACTAAGCAAAAATCTACCCTTAACAAAAAATAAACCTCTAAAAGTTTGAACCTATAAATCTATGGATATCTAGAAATGTCAGAACAACGTTATCATAAAAAATTTGACGAAACTACCATTCGAAGTAGAAATTTCTTGAAAGCAAAAAACGTGCACGTACGTTTGTATCACGGCAAGCTGGTTAATGAAACACGTAAATGTACGCTCCCACTGTTCAAAGGGTTAAATTACTTAATTTCGCCGACTGCGCGAGATACGTATGTTCCATGAGGAAAAAAAAGCGGAAAAAATTATGTGACGACGTTCTCGTTCTTGGTTAGACCGAAAAACACAGTTTCAAAGCGACGGAGGGGTTGGCCCATGCGTTAACGACATCCTTGACGCTCGATTTGCAATCAGAGACGCGGAAGCACTTTTCCTCTTAATGAAAACGCTTTCGTGGAAAATCTTGCGATTTCGCGGCCTCATTAACGAACATCGTTAAACAACTTGTGAATTTTTCTGCGTTAACCTAATGCCTGACAACTTTCCATCGACTACGTTAAATACAAACTTTGTCTATTAATTGGGGGTACTTGTTACAATTCATTGCAACAAGTTTTGTTAATTTTTAAAATCAAATTTTCGTCAAGTTTTGAAATTTCTAAGAAGTATATTTGTGAAAATTTTTAGAAGTTTTGTCGAAGTTTGACGCAAGTAGAAACAGACGTGTGTCAGACACGAGGATAATTGTTCATAATTTCAGATTTGAATATTAATGTACGAATTTATGTTATTAACGTTGTTCACAGTTTTCTGTACAGAAGAAGTCTATAGTAAGAGATTACTGCTCTTGTTTGCAGACTTAGATATTCCTCAATAATTAACTACGGATGTTCGTAACAGTCAACGTAATCTTCATTAATTAATCATCAAACACCGTTTACGAACTTAAATTGCAGGAAAACAGCTCTTGTGCAATAATTTAGCACAAGATAAGTCATAATGGTTTACAGCGAATAGGTGAGAAAAAGTAGTTTGAATCGAACACGGAAATCTCATACTTCGAAATTACACGTATGCATAAAGGGTTGTAAATTACACACGTACAAGATTTTTCAAGCAGGATACGTCCCATATAGTGAACACCTTTGAGATGACACGTCGTCACACGATGTAAAAACACGACGGAAAACACATTTGTAATGCTAATGAAAATGATCTTTAATCGAAGCTCACGCAACAACATGTTACTTAGTTTTTGATATTTTCTCATTAAGGAGAATCTTGATCTAAGTACTTTATTAACACCGGCACTGTTTTCAAACACGATACTCATTCTAAAAATTCAGCAATTAATTGCTGATGGTTTCAATTTAGAAATTGTCGTATTTAATTTTAGATAATCTACAATTAATTGCTGTATGTGTTACTCATGGTTTTAGTTTAGAAATCTTCATACTTTCAAATTTTCAAATTTAGAAATTTAGAATACTGAGGTTGTAGGGTTTGGAAGTATGACAAATTTGGGATTTAGGGATTTGGAAGTTTCGGAACTCTGGAACTTCTGAGGTACTATAATTTTGGAGATTTTTAAACTTGAAAAGTTGGAGTTTTGGAAACAGGGAAGTTGAAGATACTTGAAGGTTTTGGAACTTTGGAATTCTGCAGATATAGAAATTTTTTAATTTGGGAAATTATAGATTTGGTGATCTTAGAGTTAAAAAATGTAGAGCTTTGGATCTTGTCAATTTATAAATTTATGGATGATCTTGTCAATTTAGAAATTTAAAAATGATAGAATTTGAAAATCTGAGTTTACAGTACGCATTTGCAAATTTGTGAATAAACCCCTAAAATCGAGAAGAAATTCCCAGCATCCCAGAATAAACCAATTTCGATAAACATTGTGCTCACACGATCGATACTAAAAGTTAGGTGGTGAAGTTGCATCACCCGCTATCATGTAGCCAATTAGTTGGAATAACCGAGGTCCTACCGTATTTTCTAAAGCCCCGAAAAGGAAGAAACTCGGAGCACGATTTCGGGCCGTGACTTTGTTGAGACTTCCCGTACGCGTCCGAACCGATGAAATCGTGCCTAATTCGTCACGCGTCATTCAGTCGGACGCGCGTGATATATTGCCTTCCCTCCGCCCGACCATTAATTCGTTTAAATCGGCCGCTTCTTTTTTTCGTCGTCGCGCGAAATCCTGGGCCGCGATTCATCGCGGAGAGGTGAACGGAATTAGTAAATAATTTGTGACCGGTGAATCTTTCTGCGAGAAAGGCCGGTTGGTTGTCTCTTCACCCTCGAGCGCTTCAAGTACAACAAAGGGCTTTCCATGAAATCTCCGAGGTACGCGAAAGCTTTCTTTGTCGAGCACTCGAGAGCAACGAGGGGACATCTGTTATTTTCCGAGATTGTATCACTTTCAATGAGCGCGCGCGATGCTTCTTTCTTTCCTCCTCCGGTTTTTTTTTCGGATTCGTGTAAAAATAATAAAGGCGGACAGGTGTGTTCTGCCGTGTCTGCGCCATTGTTGGCCCGGCCGATTCCTAATTCGTGCGGCGAATGGTATAAATTATTCATAAAGGGGAAAATTTTGTTTTATTCCCCCGTTCGAAATAATACGCGTGGTTCCGAAAGTTTGAAAGTATAATGAGATGAAAATACCGCCGACGGAAAGCTCGATCAGCGCGAAACGACGGGCCACACGGGAAACGGGTTTTAACGTTCCAAAAGTTACTTAACTATGCGTTGTTCTTTCAAATATGGCGGGCCGAACCGGGAAAATCGCGCCTAGATCATCGACCAATATTCGCGCGAACGTTAATTTGAATTTTATTAATCCCACTGGCAACTTGGTAATTCGCAAATCTTTATACATAGATATGATTCTTCAAATCTTAATTATCTCTAATACTTCCAATTATAATTCACTGAAAATTTAGCAAACGTACCTATAACTTTTGAATGAGAATCAAAGCACTTTTAACATTGGCAGCAAAATTTAATTACACCCTTTTGTGACATTTTAAAAATCTGAAACTGTTATCTAGTATTAAAATTTTTATTTTCATTTCACGGAATAAAAATTATAAGAACTGCAATAAGAGACTATTCGAATATATATTTTATTTGATCAGTATTTTGAATTAATTTTAACTCATGTAACTTCGGTACTTTAACTCGTTAATTTGTATTATGTTAAGTATTTTGTAAAATGATGTATGCGAATATTTTAACCAGTTCGGTATCAAATGTTTCGAATAAAAAATGTAACCTGATCTCGATCTGAATTTTATAATCCAATTTCATCTTCAACGAATTACCGTAAATAACCCTCGTTTCCTCTACCGTTTACAAAGTAATTGGGATTCTCGACAGATTTCGTCGGTAAATAACAAAGCGTTGTAGCAGCGTTATTTAATCACGCCCCTCCACAAAATAAATCCGATGCAATTCACTTTCAGTTGACAGCTTTTACTCTTGATCACAATGAACCACTATAGCGTTAACAGCACTATTGTGGCGAACGCAATTTACGTCTATTTCGGTTTATTACGATTTTACACGATTACACGTCCGCGAATTTTACCGAAAAAAATATTTCCACTATTTCAAAAATATCAGGGAATGCACTGAATTCATTGATAGCAACCATATCAAATTTTTATTCCGAAAAATTTTGTTAGATTCATAAAAATTACCATAGTTGAGACGGACAGTTATTTTTAGTTACCTCAATATGGAATTCTCTGATTATAAATATTGGTGACTGTTCTGTAATAGTCGTAAATGATCCGTCGGTAACCGGAGCAATTTCAGAACGTTAATTCTACGTACTCAGATACACAGTAGTAGTTTATAATTTGACAAGATAAAATGATAAGAAACCGTATAATTCGATGGAGATGCAGCTTTATGTGATAATATTTGTGCAAGTGCGAAACCTTATGACAGAACTACCCCGCCGGCATCGGTCACGCGGCAAACCTCAAATCCTATTTTTCGCGGCAATTTTTATACTCAATTAACGCTTGAAATTCCACAACGAGATAAGACGAGTAATTTAGAAAATTCTCATTATTATACATCGACTCTTACTCTCAGAATGTAATTTCCGAATATAAGAACGTTTCAAAACTTTGACAATTTACGTAACCATACTTTAGAAATTTTACATTTAACTTTTTACACCAGCCATTTTATGTTTGTTCTCTAAATAGTTTAACAGTTCATAGTTTTAGTGTACTACTATTTTAATGTGTGCAGTGTCAAATGAATGCATTCCAAATAATTTTTCCTTGCATTTCATTAAATTTATTAAGATAAATATTTTGTGAGCTTTTACAAGCGATGACGGTAGAATATAATTATGCGCAAAATTTTTTTGTTTACAAAATTTCTTCCGAGGAAAATCAAGTAATATTGCTATTTTGCAATGCATCGTGAACTTGTAATTACAGAAGTATACTGATAATGAAATGTATCGGAAAACAAGAGTTTCTGTCTGAGTAAATACAAAATATAAAAATTCCATAGAATATTATTTTGTGCAGTAGATTTGAAACGAAGGGTTGAAACAAATAAAAAGTTTGAAGCAACACTAACAGAAGACCCAATGAACGTAATCTTAATTTAGCAGTTTTTGAACATTCGTAAACCTCAAACCCAACACCTGACATATTAAATTCTGAAATTTACGTACACCGTAAAAGTCCTCAAACACAATTATCTGCTATCAACAAAAAGTCATCAATAAAATACGACTTGAAGGCATAAAAATACTCGAGAACCACCAACATCGTCCGAGTTATCTCTGAAAGATATAACGAATCTCATCGTCGGCAAACTTTGTTCCCACGATTGACACTTCGTTGATCGATCGACGAAATAGCAAAAAGTAATAAACATACCGTGTCGAGAATGGCCGTGGTCAGGCCGGATCCGGTCACCAGCTAAAAGCACAATCCGCAGCTACGTGTCTCCGCGGCAAGTTCACAGCACTTTTGAAACGTGGCTCGACCGGCGATGTTTAACGAGCGGCCGGTGTTTCGCCACGGCTCCGAAAAGCAAAACGGATCGAGATGCTCGCACTGATCACTGAGAACGCACAGTGTTTAATCGCGGTGGTCGCAAACGGGAATCCAGCACAGGTGAGAGCGTCGGCGAAGGTGGCTCTGAACGCGTAGGGCACCTCTCGGTAAATCGGCACCAGTTAACGATTCGCTCCGTTCACAAGATTATCTGGCGGAGCTCGAAGAAACGACGCCGTCGAGCGGGATGCCGTTTCTCCTGACCATCGACAGAGCAAAGCACGGTTATTCGTTCGGGGATGTCCGGTCGGCTGTTATTATCAATGGTGCGTGGTGTCGCGGGCCAAGCTGACCAAGGGAAAAACCGGGAGAGGACAATTCGAACGTGATCGTCGGTGAAGAGGAAAAGAAACACGTGCAACTCGAAAACAGGGGTGCAGTGACGCGTCACTGCTGCGGTGCGCGGCGCCCGATTGACCACCAGAGTCTGCCTTCCTTCATGCGAAGATCCCTGCCGCACGATTTCGGCACCCCCACCCCTTGCTGCCTACGTTCTCTCGTACAATCTCTCCCTCTATCGGTTTTCTTTCTCGCCCCTTCTCTCTCTCTCGCTCTCTCTTTCTCCCTTTTTCTCTCCCTCCGTTTAGCCAGCTCGGGGATAGCCTGTCGAGGTTGCCTTGCCTCCGGGCAAAGTCGCCGAAGCTGAGGTGGCTCGAGAACGCCGAGCGTCCCGTTTCGCGTACGCTGCGTCTGGGTGGAGCCAAACGGCACCCCGACGGGGACGCCTCGCTTTGCTGTACACCGAACATGCGAGAAAGGTGGGGAGGAAATCCGTGAGAGGAGAAGAGCGTCGGTTTTCAGAGCCGGCGTTTCGCGCCGTCGAGCGATGCGACGCTCAAAATGGGCGGCGCTTATGGAAGGCGGCACCCTTTGTCGTTGGACCGCACTGTAGGACGCCATTGTCTTGGCGGCGCGGCACCGTGGCGGCGCAGCCGACGCACGCCGACGCCCGGCGTCGCGACGCCACTCTCGCACGCAACGCCGTCGCGGCCGTCGTCATCCGACTGCCTCTTTTCTCTCTGCCTTCGACTCGACGCTCGAACTTCTGCGCCAAGAGGTAAGTCGACGATCTCTGCGTATGGGCGTGTGTGTTTGTGGCTGCGTGCGTGTGTCGTGTCAGTGCGCGCGATAGTGTGTGCAAGAGATTTTTGCATGGAACGTGTGTCGCGTTTCGCCTCTTTATCACGCTCCCTTTTTCTACCCTTGCTTCTTGCCCTGTCCCTTTTCTATCGGCCTTCGAACCACCCCTCGTTGTTTTCTACGCGTTCCTGCCTTGTCTTCGGTGCTGCACATGGACGACATCGGGATTCTGTTACGCGACCTCTTCGGACCATCTATGATCTCGATGTCAGGCTGGAAAATGTTCGACGTGCGCGATGAATATTGCTTCAGGCTGTCACTTAATGCCGCTTAAACGGATACATATTCGTATTTTTACTGTACATCGAGGGTGACACTCCAAGACAATTTTCTCTACTAGTCTACGAGTCGTTTTGTCAAGTTGTAATTTTAAGAAAAATACTTTTGACTCTTATCTTGGAATTCCTAATGAATTTTCAGTAATGGGATGTAACATAAATAGTTTGAACGTGACAGTTGATTGAAGTCATTGGAGCCACACTCCCAGTGTGTCGTATGAGATTCTTAGTGTACACAGCATACTCAGGTGTTGTTAATTAGGCAACTTTATTCTTTATACTCAACAGGGTTGCAAAATTCTTACTCGTGGAATGAAGTGTATGTGCAACGAGTTGAGTCATGGGTCTTGTAATTATTGTCACTTTTAAGATCGTCAATATTTCTGAGCAGTACAAGGCAATACAATACGATGCACACAGTTGATTACAATTTGAGCAATTAATTATTAAAATTGCACTTGGGATTTTAGACAAATCCAGCCTGGCAGTAAACGTGTTAATCGATAAGAACTCAAAGTTGAACTTATTCCTGAATTTGTACTTTAAAATCAGAGGAGCGTCACCGCGAGATGAAACATGGATGAAGAATCAACCCTTTAACTGATCAAAAAGATAAATAAACATATAATTAACAGGATACATTCACCATAAAGAAGTAATACTTTTGTCCACTTTACTCAAGAATTCAATACAGACAATAAATTATTTTTTATTATTCCTCCCTTTGAATAAGAGAGGATTTCAAGAAGTGCACTCATAATTGTTCTAATTCCTCCGGGAACGAACGTATCGCGAAGACAATGTTTTGTATCGTTACACGAAACAGGTGGCTCCAATTATGTTCCAATTACCTGTGCATTTAATTCCCGTTTGAAGCTGTTGCCAAAGCGCCAATTGAGGAGCACGCGTTTCCCCAGAAAACAGGGGGAAAAAAGAAGCATTTTACCGACGTCGGTCGGTAATTCACGGAGCATCGATACACGGCCATAATAATGGATCTCGACAAACTGTCACGCGCGTTATTTCGGCTATAAATTTTCCTGCGATTGTTCCTTTCATTCTGCGAGACTCGCGACGCGAAAAAAAACCCGACTCCACGGTTGTTAATTATTTTAGAGCGCGGAATACACGTACGCGGCCCGATTTTTCTGCCGATTGTTACCTTTTAACGTTCACGCTTTATTCAACGACGACGAAACCCGACCGTATAGCCGATTTAATATTAATTGCCGTTTGTAACGAACAATCTCCATTTTTTTTCTTCGTTTGCCTGTTGATCGAATATTCGTAATTGTACGCTTACCGACGGCGACTTGACTTTTACATTGAGGAATTAAAATGTTCTTTATCCGACAAATTCGTGAATCATTACTTGTCAATTATTGATGCATTAAATTACGTTGATTACAGTGTCGATTACTGATACAGATGTTTAACTGATATTATACTTTGCTACCACTTCTCTTGTTCTTTTAATTTAATTCTAATTTTTATCTTCTTTCTATGTACAATATGAGTTTGTTAATATAACAACAGGTGAGACAGAAATGGTTAAAACAATGGTACCAAATAAATGTATGAAACATCACAAAAATATTAAACATAAATAAGTGCATTGAATATTAATATTAGATAAAAATATTATAAAAAGCAGCGGTATCTTGTTCCTGTTAAGATTATAAATTATTCTTAGTATACGAGGAAGATCGTAAGTGTGCTATTTAAAAAGGTAGGGAAGAAAATTCCAGAAAAGGGTGTATCGCATAATTTCCAGACAAACGGCAGAGCAGTATATTCGCGAGAAGCAGTTACCACTTCGTTGGTATTTACACCCCCTTTTTTTCCCCTTAAACAGCGTGACGCGGCTACGGCGTCGCGACGTCCTGTTCTTTTTTCCTTCAAACGGCGTAGTTTAGTTAAAAAGCCAGCAACCTGCGCACGGCTGGTTTCGCTACACGTGAATGGTCACACGACACCCGAACTTCCCGAGGGAAGAACATCGAAGACTCACCGCCAAGGACGACCGATCTCGCTACCGACATCGCTAAATACGTGTACTCGACCGAGTGTGCAATTAATCAACGATCCGTGGGTAATTGGTGGCGGGGTACGAGAATCGATCAGCTCGGAGCATCGACGTGTGCTACGGGCCATTCAACGAAAGTTCCGTCATATCAGCATATCCGGCGAAAGCTGGATTTTCGAGGTTTCTGGAAGATGAGCTACTTCCAAACCTTTGGTGACTCGAAAATTTGGCGTCACATTTTGCGTTCTTTGATCGAGTTGTATATCGTTTGCGTTCGGTAAATAGGGTTGTTATTTAGGAACGTTTGGGACTTCTCAAGTTTAGAAGTTTTCACGTCTTCAAATTTTTAGATATATTATAAAGTATGAACATCGAATTCATAAATTTTAAAATTTTAACTTTCATATTTTTTAATGAAAAACTCAAAGATTTTTAAATTCACAAATTGTGAAATGTACAACTCTATAAACCTATAAATCTACATATGTGAATATCTACATATCTAAAAATTTACAAATGCACTTTTCCAATAGAGAGATAATTGATTTATCTGGATTTATGTTGACTGTTATGGTTATCGAAATGCTAGATTGCCTCCGGGCTATAAAATGAAGTTTGCTTTACAAATAAGGGTTGTCGCCCACTTAACAGCGACAGCATTCAAACAGTAACCGTGACATATGCTATTAATCTACATGAGTATTGATGTTATACATAATGTTATCATACTTGTAATATTATCGATTATATCTAAAATAATATGTAATAGAATGTATTGAAATTCTGATCTGTTGTAAGCGATAATTCGCACTCTTATCTCATTTATTTAATAAAAAAAAAATATAAAAAATTGTTCAAAAACGAAAATGTACAATGTAACAGTACCCGAATACCAATTATGAATCAAATCACAGAGAATAAATGAAAATATTCACAAATATTTATTAACATCTACTGTTTATATCAGCGTATTATTATTGTGAAATACCCTATAATAATCCAGTTATGATACAACCAATGTAAAAATCGCTAATGACCCGCAAGTCTGCGATTCCGAATAAAATGAATAAAGATACCTCCACATTTGAAAAAGTACTCCTGAGTCACGTTTATATAATTATTTCTACCCTGAATATAAGAGACGAATGAAAAACTTCACTTTGCTTCACACAATTTTCCTCGTAAATCTTTGACGCGAGTTTATGCGAACGGGAACATTTTCAAGCAAGTAAAATGTTTCGTCTGGAGTTCGCTTTTGACGGAAGCTTTTAAGGGACGGAAAATCTGAAAGAAAACGAGGGAAAGAAGGAAAAGTGAAAGAGATAGTCGGACGATTACCAGAAAACCAGATTATAGTAGAACGGGCGGGTGAGTACCGGATAGATATACCTGTGTAATTATGTGCCGACGTTTGAGTGACACTTCTCATTTATTTCGGTCGTTGATCCCACAACTGAGCGCCCACTTTACGATGTAGCTCTCTATTAAAAGTCAAACGTAACCAGATCTTGAGATCAGTCGAACTTACGTGCTGTTCGTAAAACTTGCAAATTAACTGCTGTTTGAGATCCTTTTACCTACGAGTACCAACAAATTTCGCGAGAGAGTACCTAATTCATTACGGGGATTCAGTTATTTCAAGAAACATCATTCTATAACTTTCTTGAGTAAATCTTGTTTTCTTGTTTACGAGAATACCGATCATGCGAGCAAAATACTTTAACAAAATATGTTTTGTCACTAACAGTGGTCAAAGGATTCAAAGGGTTCAAGGAGGGAGTTAATCTTGACAATTCTAAATGTGAATGCTTGGACCATGGAAATCTTTTGGAAAATTACTATAGTGAAACTCGACGGTAAATATTATGAACTGCTTCATATGTGGACCTTTCTTTGACTTAGAATTTTGTACATATTGCTTTGTGGTCAATGTTGAATCTGATGAACGTCAGTGCTGTTAGCAATAAATGTTCCTTCACTCGATATCGCGTGTTTGAAAGTGCCTCACATGATCTCACATGCTAAGTACATACTTATAATTCTAACTAAATACTAAACATCTGTAATAGTAATCGAAAGAAAAGTCTCTAACAGTAATGATAAATAAAAAAAAATATATGAACGAATAAAAAATGTATAATACAGAAGCAGTTAAAGGACCATAAAGGCATATCGCATAAACACAGTTTAGAGAATTAATGGAATAATTCTATTATATCTGAGAAGTGGGTTTTGCTCGAAACAGGGTAACAAATCGGTAGGATAGCTTCCGTAAAACGCGTAGCAGTCATATCGTTGTCAGAATTTCAGAGCGGTCCTTTCGTCACGGCCCTCGTGTACCTTTCAGCTTATCCACCGCGTACAATTGGATTTATCAAGTTGAAGTCGAAACCGACGAGTGGCATGTGTTCGTTGCACGACCATTCGAACGTCGACTGATCCTCGCGAATCACAAATGTCGAACATCGATCGCGTTCGACGATTTTATCGTAAAAGTGCCACATGTCTGCCGGCTTCGTTGACAGTTCAGAAAACCGTTCTATCGCGTTCATTTCTATTCTATGGATAGTGTCCTTAATGCTAGATATTCTATGCATATTACGTGCAAAATTTACTTTTAACCGGAATTTCTTAAATGTACTTTTTACTTTGGTACATGCTGGGAATGCTTTATAGGATGATGCAGACATAGAGTCTTTGAGACTGTATTCAAGATGGAGGTTCAGAGACCAAATGCTTGCGGGAGTTTTAATATTAAATCTTTCTTTAATTGCTGCCATTACGTGGCATTTCATGTATGAAGTATATGTAAATAACGTGTAGTTCTGCCTTAAGTCTAATTACTCTTGTTTGAAATTAGGTTAGGTTATACACGTTCGAATTTTGAACAATATACCAACTTTAGCGGAAGACCTAAATTAGCACAGTCGAATTATATTTATGTACTGAACAATTCCATCATTTAACTATAACACTTATTATTTGAATGTAATTTTAACAAAATATATAGAACTAAAAAATATTTATTAAAATAATATTTTAACCCTTAATGTTTATTTCTGCGAACCAACAATTTTTCCACGAATCACATCAGTTAAAGTAGCAAACATAAAGTCAAAAAAGGCCCGTTCATGCATTTAGAAGACAATCGTTTAACGTAGCCTAACTGCCGCATGTACTGATAATTCCCATCGTTCCATAAAGAACGGAATAATCGAGGCGCAACGAGTCGTAGGCTAATAATTAGAAAGAACGAGCCCGCGGTATTCGAAACGAGAGTCGAAAAGATATTTTTTTCCACGGATCTGTTACACGGTCGCGTAATCGCGAATAAAACGATGCCGCGTATCAACGTTTCCGACTAGACGAATTTCATATTCACCGGTTATTATTTGAACGATTAACGCGAATGGAAGAGAACGGGCCCACCCGTTGTCGCTCGTATTGTTGGCAACATTTTCAACCGAAGCATTTACAATTCCCTCTTTATTGCCTTTCGGCTTATCCGGATTGCTCGCGAGCCGCGTTTCATTCTAATAATAACCATTAAGTTAACGAACTGCGACACGGCTGTTTGAACGCCGCTGGACACGGAGATTAACGTACCGTTAATAAGATTATCCGCGTAAACAATGGATTGTCCATTTCCAGGCTCCGACCATCCGATTCCCGGATATAATACCGGGGCCAGCTGAATCGCGTTTATTGAAAAACTCGATACTGTGCAGACTGAAAATTGCCAGGAATATTCAGGTTACATGATCTTTGCAACACTTGGTCACGTGACGTATCCTGTTGATGGTTAGCGTCGTAATTTAGCTTCTTTCAAATTCTTCGTTCAGTAGATTTTGTAATTCTTGAGGTTCAACTTTTCCGAAATTCTAATTTTTTAATTCCCAAATTTCCCAATTCCACATTCCCTAATTCTACATTCCCCAATTCCACATTCTCCAATTCCACATTCTCCAATTCCCACATTCCTTAATTCCCACATTCCCCAATTCCAAAATTCACCAATTCCCACTTTCCCCAATTCCCACATTCCCTACTTCCCACATTCCCCAATTCTCACATTCCCCAATTCCCACATTCCCCAATTCCCACATTCCCCAATTCCCACATTCCCCAATTCCCACATTCCCCAATTCCCACATTCCTAAACTCCAACATTCCCCAATTCCCAAATTCTCAAATCTCCAAATATCCAAATTCTCCAAGTCTAAAATTTCGCCGTTTACTGCAAAGAGAACTGTTCCTCCTTGTCTAGTAAATAATGTATCGAGTTACTGAAAGGCGTGTTTCCAGAAGAGAATCGATGGCAACGACGACATTAGGATGCGAAGGATTCGCGGTAAGTTAGGTGAGGGTTGAACATGAAACACGGGACGAACAAGGCGGCGCGGCATCGAAAACGGCAAGTGCAGTTTGCGGCAACCGAGGCTCCCGACATCTCGGTGTAATCAGACACCGATGCTAGGGAGTGCTGTAAATGTAATTGAAAACATCCGTCATGCTTCTGATCCATGCCGCACCCTCTGCTTTTCCTCTTTCTTTCTTTCGCCGGCGCCGAATACGCTCTTTCCCCTCCGCTCTCGCCCCTCCTCGACCCTCTCTTCCGTAATTAAAAGTCATTTCCCCGTGATTTCTGCTCTTCCCATTCCCGTTTTACCTGTTCACTCGCCCCCTTCGTTTCAATGCTCTTTTCACGATTGTGTTATCGTATTCGTATAGCCGGCAACTCGTTATATTTCCCTTTTTTCTTTCTTTTTTTTTTATTTTAATTGATATTGCTGCCGAGGAAGATGCGACGTTGAAAGGGTTGAAGATTGCGTTACGTTTAAAGGATCTGAATGGCGGGGAACACAATGGCAAAACTGCAGAGATATGAATAGTAAGGAGCAACGAAGAAATGATAAATGGGGATCATTGAGGTCACCGGTGACCGGAAGTTGAAATGTAGTCTTCAGCAATTAACGAAAGCGTCGAGGAACTTATGAAACAATCAACGTATAGAAAAAGATTTTTTGAATGGAATTGGTAATTGAATTAATTATTGATTAAATTAATCACTGCTACCAAACAAGTATTTATGTTTGTCCTCACGGTGACATTCAAAATTGTCAGCTACGAATTATGTAGCATTTGATACGTTTTTCATTACCAAATAACTAAACGTGTCTTAGTACACACTAGCCGTATCCACTACGACTTCGTGTTAATAGAGATCGAGATGCAAAAGCTGTAATAATAGGACAGGATATTCTCCGAGAATAGTTAAAAGAATAGACATGGTTGCCATAATTAATCTCTGATCTCCAGTAACAAGCTACTACAACCAAATAATACTAATTTGATAAATTACATGTCCGTTAAAGTTCCCCTTAAAAAAGAGGCAAGGGTTAACAAAATAAACGTATACCTATACCTGAACGAAACAACGATAAAACATCCCTTATCTTGAGCGGCGATTGCAAACACAATGCAGCGCCCACGCTAGAGTATCTGTTAAATCGTGAAACTTTTCAGAGAAGCACGTAGACCGTGCGCCCCGAATGGAGCGCGATAATGCGTTTCCAAGTAGCCGAAAGTAGGTGTAAATACAAGCGGACGATTTTTTCCCCTCTCCGGCATCGAGGAACAGTCGGTGAAAAGAGCCGACGAAGGCGGTCCCTTTTATTGCGAATATTTTCAATGGAAACTTTTTTTTTTCTCACAATCCTCGCTCTGTACCGTGCGCACACATGAACGACGCGATGCGGCGAAAAAAAAGGGAAGAAAGAAAGAAAGAAAGGAGAGAGAGGAGATCTCAAAAGGTACGCAGAGTACCGCCTCTGATGAATGCCGCAACCAGTGGCCACCATGTTTTCCCTTCACTGGTCCGCCCTACTCTGAAACATCCCCCTTCGCATCCCTCGGCCCGATTTTCCAACCCCTCGTCAAACCGCGATTGAACCCTTGTACACGTTGGTATGCGCATCAGAGGAGGAATACATTTTGCGAGCAGGCCGTGCACGGGAGCACGATATCGATAATAATTACGCTAGTGCATCGTTTGTTCAAATTAACCGTACGTACATAGTACCTGCTGATAGTGCATACGTTACTCGACCTTTTTGCGGACGCACATTTTGTCAGTGCAATCGTTTTGTCGAACGCGTCACATTTCTGATTGGTCGAATTTCAAACGAATATTATTATGAACGATACATGATCCTCATAGAGAACCTGACCTTATACTGAAATACTTCATAAACTGACTATTTAGTTAGGTAAAAAATTACTGCAAACATATTATGTCACAAAGATAGTATGACACATATGACACCTATTGTATATATAAAAGTATATTAAATAATAAAATGCAGCATTTTATCAATTCTATTGTGCTAATGTTAAAGTATAACGAAATCGTAACTATAACCAAAAAACGATCAAGAATTACAATGAATTGCCGGCAAAACCCTTTTCCCTCGATAAGAGCAAAAAGTTCGATCAACGCCCTCTGTATTAAGCGAGTTAAGAGCAGAGGGTAAAAAAGAGATCCCGCGTCGAAAGCACGTTGCAAGAAAAAGTAGCTGCGCGGTTCCTCGCGATCGGCTCGACGTGCGTGCGCCGCAGCGCTCGAAGAAGGAGGAAGTCCGTAGAAAAAGAAAACGAGCGATAAACAAACTGCCGAGCATCGCGGCACTTTAATCTTTCTTTGGAGGCATTGGCCGCCTTTTGCGGCGTTCAATGAAAAGAGGCAACGGGGTGGGGGTGCAGTTCCACCCCTCTCAGCCCCTAGTCCCGTCGCTCATTATGGCAACATGCGGTAAGTATCCTGGTGTTTAAGTCTCGCCGTACCCTTCGAGCCAGGGGTGCTCGCAATAGGGTAGGTATTAGTTATATGTATATTCGTGTACCGGCGCACTATAAAAAGTGGTAGTCCAGAGAGGCTGGAGGGACAAGGATAGAATGGAAGAACATCCCTTATCCCGTGGTACGGCTCGTTGTACGGCTCGACGCATCCGAATGCCCTCACTCCCCTGATCCCGTGGATTCCAGCTGGTTTCTGACCCCCCGTCCGCCCTCTCGAAAATTAGGTAGCCTGAATCCGATGCACACAGCTGCGATCCGCAACAGCGTCATCGAACGAGGATGCTACCGGTGCATATCTACGCTGCCGTGTTCTTTTTACTCGCCGCCATTGTTTTATCGTGTCAATCGACATTCGGAGATGGCGGAACGGATTATGTAACGGTCGGTTGGGCAGTACTTAAAATAATTCTAAATGCTTCAAGAAAAAATACAAGCCTTGGAACAAGATGAATCCAACCCTAATGTGTTCTGATATTTGACAGCCAAGAATAATTTCTTCTTTGAATGAAAATTTATGTATGGGTCTTGTAATTAAAATTTTGTATGGGAGAAAATCAGATAAGTAGAGGTAGAAAATAAAATGGACCTGAGTCAACCTCAAGTATAGTATATGAACTAATCTTCAATTTGTTAAATATTTCAAATTTCAACTTGACTTAAACTGAGAACTTGCTAAGCCTCTGCTAAGTGTGCAACAGTATTACGTTTCCAAAAAGAAGTACTCTTGTTTAAAAATATTGTTAGAAATTCGACAAGAATGGCGTCGATATATGTCTTATAAGATGACCACAACTCTAGTCAAATAGTGCGTGCCCTAATATCATACTCGAAGAAACAAACTAATAAAAACTGAACAAAGTAATGAACTAATCAGAAATGGAAGATAGCCCAAAGATCGAGTACCTCGAAAATCAAAATAAGTCCAAAAAGACACTGCATGTAACGCAACTCGGTGTGGCCCGATCGTTTCTAAAATCCTCGGGTGTTCGTTGCAAAGTACCCATAGTAAGAAGAGTCTAAGTAAAAGGAAGGAAACAGGCTATTCTCGACAAATTTCAGCCATTGTCGCGTCCGGCGGGGAACCGAACCAGGTAACGCGGGCATCTCCCGTTCGGCCAGGTATCGAGAAAAAACGAGCCGGTGCCCGTACCGCCCAGAGATAATCCGAGTAGCGACGGTGGTGGGACTTACTACCCCCTCTTCGTGTGCAACGGCTAGGACCAACCCCTATAAGAGGCAACGATACCGCGCGGCTGAAAAGCCGCTACGAATAACGTGCTTACGCGCGATCATCCGACCGCGATCCTCAATGCCCGTGACAGATCAAGCTGGGCGTTCTGTGAATCGAACTTAAGCCAGCCGCGTTAAACGGCGAGAAGAGCCGACGCGCTAAGTCCTCGAGGATGAACCGTGGATGAACAGCCAGTCCTCTCTTTTTGCGGACCGACAATGCGGTGTAGATTACTTTTCAGAATGAGCGGCGTGACGTAAACGTTGGACTCTTCCCCCCTATGGGTGAACAATCGTTCTGTTTACCGACACAATTTCCACGGATTAAAATTGTGAAAGCAAAGAGGGTCAACCCTTGGTACAGAGCACTCCTTACTGCGAGTTCTCATCCAAAGATAGCTGAGTTTTGGCGGATCGTTTTATGCGTTTATGGGTTATGGGGAGGGGATATTACTGGTGCTGGAAGAAAAGTTTTGGGACTTTTGGGGTAGGGTCACTTTTGGATACTAGCACTTTGAGATATTGGGGCTTAGGAACATTAAGGCTTTGGTATATTGACACTTTGAGATATTGGGGTTTTGGAATATTGGAAACTTTAGGATATTTGAACTTTGAGACATTACAGCTTTAGCATATTGGAACTTTCAGATGTTGGAACTTTGGGATATTGGATGGTGGGATATTTGTTAGGTTTTTGCAGTATTGGGACATTGAGGTATTGGGACTTTAGGATATTGGCATTTTGGAAATTCAGCACTTGGGACTTTTAGAATTTTGAGATCATGGAACCACAATCTCAATACACATACTGTAGAACTTTGAGACTTTTAGATATACGTCGGGATGTTGAGACTGGTACTTTGAGACATCACAATTGTTCAACTTTGGATCTTAAGAATTTCTTAACCTTGTAACTTTGGAATTCCAAACTTTGAAATTTAGGGACGTCACGGTATATGATTCTCACGGTTTAAGTTGGTAAAAAAAAGAAATCCTTTCGAGGTCCCAAAAGTCGAAGGACCCTATGCGTGGTCGAGTCAAAGGTGTATCCGATACGTCGTCGACGAGGTAACGTTGGCCAGCGAGCTCCATTCGATATCGGGGTCCTGATGAAGGCTTCTCGAATGTCGTGTCAGACCCGAGTAGAGAGAAACGGAGACAGAATAAAATAGAAAGGGAGATCGAGCGAGGAGGCCACATTCCTAGACGGCTTACCGGTCGGTTATCGCAGCGGCCATCGCTCGTCTTCTCATATCCAAAGGTGGCGGATTTGTTTCTTCTTCTTATCCGACCCTCGAGCACAGGCTCTCGCGCGGGGGAGGCGGGCCAGTGGTACAAAGGCACCCTAGGGTCCCTAACAACGGTGTCATCTTCGAGCTACGGAAAGCTACCGAATTTTCGAATCGTTCGAACGTGTCGCTTCGGATTTTTTCCGGACGCGTGCGTTCACCTCTAGATACTCTTTCGCGCCCTTTTCTTCCAGAGCAATTTCTTATCCCTTCTTAAATACGATTGCTTTTCGCAGAATTATCGTTACATAACGTTGCTGATAGTAGTTTAAAAAAATTCTTATTTAAAAACATATTTTCTGTTGTAAGGCACAAGAGTGGGAACAGCATGGCCACCATTTTGATCAACTAAGTGTATATCAATTATAATTATTATATTATATTTAGTATATAAATAATAAAGAACCTTTTGTTATTTTTATTGCTGTCTTTTTATTTCAAAAAGAATGCAGCAACTCGTGCAACATAAATTCACAAACATGATATCTACAGCAAAGGATTCTGCGATAAGTTGACGAAGAGAAAAGTAACAAGTTTGTTTTCTGATCGATATTCTTGGGCTTTTAATTGAAGAGCAATGTGTTCTAAGATCGATTGGCATTAACCGCGATTTCGCATAAGGTACTCGTGTTAAGTAAACGCTCGACAAGAGAAAAGTCAATTCGCAGATATTTATGAAGCACCGATTACAACGAATAATAGCAAGGCGAATCAACGAACGCTCCCCCAACCAATGTTCCCCTAAAGCATTGTAGAGGACCATCGATGCATGAAGTATTATCATACAAATATAATCCCTATACGCCCTTCTGCGAAATAATATTTGTCCTGATCGTCGTACGACCAATTATCTTAACTTGCGCGATATGTCAACCCCCGTATACATATGTACATACACTTACGTGTGCACACATACTTTGCTTTCAAATACGGGAAACTGTGATCTTTTCTGTCGGCTTTTAAGTTATGACATGACACACACTTTGATATATTTGTCATATAGAAATTCAAAATTTTTAATTTCGAATTTAAAGATTTAGAAGCACAGTACATTATACAATTACATATTTAGAAGGTTGATAATGTGATAGTTTGGAAATTTACAATTATAAATTTAGGAGCATCCCTCCCTCTATTCAGCTTTCTAATTTTAGAGACTTAGAATTTTACATTTGCAAATCTAAAAATTTACAAAAGTCAAAATATCAGACCTTAATTTTTTTCCATATCAACCCACTAAAGTGTATAACCCCATTATCTTCAAACACCAACAAACAATTTTAATCAGAGACCACGAGTCATAAAAGCCATAATAACATCTCCAGAAATATCGAACGACACTCGCAATGGAGTGAAATACTTTTGGTCCTCAGAAAAGACGGATCGAAGGGTGTAAGCCGCGAGAATGTACGAGGTGCCATAAAACGCAACTCGAAAACAGACGGCATCGAGGGAACGATCACTCGAAGGCAGGATGTGTAGAGAACACAGTGGTCCATTCTTCGTTTTCTGGCTCTTGGGAAACGATTTGCCTCTGATTGGTCATCTGCGTGTGATCGACCACGGAACAACGATACGCGTTCTCTGTTTCTCCGTCGACGAGGCCACGAGCAAACAGCCCGTGAAAATCTTCTAAATCAATTTCTGCGACGGCATTTATCGAGTCGTGTCCCTCAATCTCGCTGGATTTAGGATGGAAACGAATGTCCTTCGTTGTCGGGATCGATAGACTCTTTTCACATAGATATCTCCTAGTCTCGATAGTAGAACGTCGTTTGGTAATTCTTATTCTTTTTGTCTGCAATTTTGGATATTTTATTAATACACGTTTTGTGGACATGTACCAATTGTTGTTTCACTGCTGTGTCAATTATTGTATTTAATAAAAACGTGCTCTCTATAAAAATGTCAGAGGGGATTTTTTGTAAATCATATTTTTTGATGATGTAAATAGAAACACGTCGCACCCCTTTTTCAATCTTGACACATGATCGCAATTTGCCAACGTAATATCTTAATGCAGCCGAAATTAATTAAAAGCAACAGCAGAATTTTATTTGCGAGATTGGTACTTAAAAACCATTTTGCAAAGGGTGAGGTAAAAGTTTGAAACGTCCGGGGCAGCCGAATCCCGTCGCATTTCCAGCGTCTGACATAATACTCCCGATCAAAAACAAAACGGTCCTGCCGCACACAATATCCCAACAACGAGACATCCGCTAATAGTCTCATTACTGATTCCACACGCAAAGCAGAGGGCCGATCGCGCCGTCCTTTGCCAGCAAGACGTCCAACCAAGAGAATTTAATTAAGAATTTTTCAAACTAGACGTCCAGCCGCCTTTCGCGGGCCGACTGATATATCTGGAATCAACGTCGTTACCAGAAACGAAACGACGGAACGGGACGTGAAGGGCGATAGAAGGAAGAAAAGAAAGGAGGACGAAGGTTCACGTTTCGGTCCGGTAGCACGAACAAGCAGCTCGGCCCTCTCGGCACTGGCAAAGCATTCCTTACGTCAGGACTTCGCTGAACGTTGATCCTCCGTAAGGAAGAGAATCAAGAAAGGTCAGCGGGATACTTCGACGAGGGGCTACTGGTTTCTCCCGCGAGCGGACCTCCTATCCGCTTCGTTCCTTCGTCAAATCTCGGAGCGTGCCCGGAGCGGGCAACGTCACAGCGTGAGCCGAGCGTTCTTCTGCCTCCGTCGCTGTCCGCTCGACGTTCGTACGAATTTCAGCGGCGTTTCGTCGGCTTGCGAGTTGCGCCGTATGGAAATTGAATGAGGCTAACAGAAAAAGGAATCTGTAGGTAAAGATGCGACGGTTTGGCCCGGGCTTTCAAATTTAAATCCGAGAAGAGGAAACGTCTGGGAAACGGATCGTGCGAACGCGGAGTTTGACTTCGAGTATGTCGATGTACTTCAAGATGGAGATTCATGTTGGATTTACCTGATGATTCGAATCTTTCTTTATGGAACACGTGTCGTATGAGATTTGAGGGTTCTTGTGCAATGTGGTTCATCTGGACTGTTGGTTTAATTTGTGGAGTTGGGTTAGAATGGGTTACTTTTTATATAAATGTTAAGGGGACTAAGAAACTCTAATAGCAGGGACATACTAGGTCTAATGTGAAAATATGCTGTAGGGAATATAAAGACCCGTGGGGAACTTCCGTGGGATTTTAGAAAGAACCCAGAGATTCCCCAAATATCCAAATCTCCAAATTTCTGAACCTCCATATAAAGACACCTAAATTCCCAAATCCCAAACCGTCAATTCACCAAATTTCCCTATCCTCGAATCCCCAAATCTTCAAATTTAACCTTCTCAAACCCCCAATCTCCAAAATTCCAAAACTCTCAAATCCTCATATTTCCATAATTAAAAACTTGAATCCTGTATGTATCTTTATCGCACTCAATTAAAAAAACAAGCTCTACTGGGCTCATTAAGTGCTCACCACAACTCGCACGTGAGATGACTCTAGTAGTAACCACCGCATCCCCAATATAATGGACAATAATCCCCAAGATAGACAGTGTGAACGCGGCATAAAAGGTACTGGCACGCAGGACTCATAAGGGAGCAGCTTCTCTCGAAGTTGCAGAGCCGCGTCCGTAGAATATGACAACGAGATCGCTCAGACCGGTGACAGGGGTGCGTTCGGTTGCTTCGGTGTGCGTGTAACGTGCATGACGAGGTTATGGGAGGCGAGGGGCGGCAGAAAGACGGGGCAAAAGACGCGAAGACGAGTCAGCCCCGTGTGAAAGAAAGAGAAACGGACGGATGGACAACCAGACCACCCCGTTTGCCGACGATCATGTCTCGATCACGTAAACTAGCCGCCCCCTCATCCATCATGCCTTCGTCGTACATTGTCATGTGTGACCAGAGCGATCTCCTTTTTCTTCCTGTTCTTCATCCACTAAGACGTCCGTCTCTTCGTCCTGTTCTCCTTCTTTCCTCGCCGCAAATTGGCAGTGAAAAACAAAACGAGACCCGAGCGACGTAAACGTACCGATCAGGGGTGGCCAAGCTCTCAAGATTCATAATTAGAGTCAGAATCTTGTATTACCTTTCGTGAATGTCCTTTTTCGCGATGTACAACTTGTCCTTCCTGATTAGATGCCATCGATGTTGTCCCAGAGGGTGCCTGTTGATCGCTGATATGAGTTACGGGGTTGTACCGAGTATCAGATTTTCAGTTATTTCTGTGGTTCGTTATGGGTCCTTATGGGACATTGTGCTCGTAAGGGACCGGTATGTGGACTGCAAGTGCACTCGACAATTTGTAAATTTGTAATGTTGTATCTTTGTAAATTTGTGTTTTAATGTTCGATGACAAGCGTAGCTGCTAATAATTATATTACTATATCCCAGTCTTTTGAGAGTATAAAGGAATTTTTCATAACTCTCTTTCCTCCAAAATTTGATACTTTACACCATAGTTATATCCACCTGCTTGTTACAGAGAAAATCGTGTAATCACAGGACACGATGAATTAACAATATTGTTGATACGTATGATAATGATAGATTCCGTTCAAGACCAATATGTAATTCGTTACCATGCTTTATAATTACACACAGTGTTCTCAAGCGCTCTGTTTTTATCTTTCGGACCACACTGTCTGACCACCCTGCGCTGGACAGTGGATTGCTAATTGCTGATTGATCGTCTCTGAATAAACGCAATTAATTGAATGAGAACCTTATTCCGTTGATTACCAACAACGATTGCGAGATAACTTACAAAAGGAATTTCGTAACAAACGTCGTTTAAATTCTTTCGTGACACTTCGTGTCGAAACGTTATATAATATTTTTTAATCCAAACCGTTCAGATCGATCTTTCAAGACCACGTAAAGGAGAAAGACCGTTAGTCAATTTGACGCATTTCGATCCGTTTGTAATTGGTTTCGATTAGATTGTAGCAAGTAAGAGCGAAGAAACGCTGAACCTTGAGTACCGATGCAGCGGTCGAAGGCACTCACAAAAGGGTGAAAAACGAAGGGCAGAAAAGGAATAAAGGAGCTTCTGACTATGGCACGTGCGAGGGCTGCGAACCGCAAAAGAGGCGGCTTATATTATTATAACGTGGGCAGGTGGGCGAGGCACTCTATTGGCAGTGCTAACGAGGGATCGGTAATTATTACCCACGACTTAACTCCTAGCTGCTCGTGCAAAGACCTTCATTGTAATCGCTCACCCTCATCCTTTCTTCTTCTGGCCTGAATCTAGTTTGTGGGAATCCTATAACGTCGCTGCGGCTACCGAATTAATTCGCATTACCACAGGATCTTCACCTACACCACATATTTTCCTTTGTGCAATTTTACGAACGAACAGAAACAATGAGGCACTTCACGAGCAGTCACTTGCTCATCGCATTTGTTTCTTCAATATTGTTAAATTTGCTCGTCACATGTTTTTGTTTGTATTTATTAAAAATTATTTTAATATATCTATTAAAAAATGTCAATATTATTATTAACATTTATATTTGCATTTTTATTGGTTTGTTGAATGTCACTGCTGTTTGTTCCAAATTTGAAAGCAATGCATTTATGGTTAATAAAATACACTTGATGGTAGTGATGTAAAATACATTTTTAATTTAAGGTAGACGTTGATGGTGAAATAGTAGTAGTAAGATTTTTGAATATTCGAAGCGATCGTGTAGGTTCGGAGGGTACAATGGACGGAGTGTGTTTTGCTTTTCGTCCAACGCGTTCGTCGCATGCCAACGATCGGTCGAGCAAACTCGACTAACACGTATCAGATGATTTTCACGTTTTGATGGAGTTGTTGACCCTTGTGTAAAGGTACCTGCGTGCCGCCACGATTACACACTTTCAGCGCGTACCCGTGAATGTACGTCTACCTGTCCGGTCAAGGTGGACGATCCATCATCGTGTCAACGGAGCGTTACCCTATACCACGAACGATTTCTAACGTTCGCCCGTATCTTCCGAACGTTTTTCGGAGCGGATCGGATAAAGAGCGAAGAATAAAAACGCCACGATATCGTATCGGCCGATAAGGGTGAACAAAGAAAGGATACAGGTAAAGGTGAAGAGAGAGAATGGAGTGAACGTAGAGTATCCTTCGACTCTTCGTTTCCGCACGATCCGAACGGATAATCGCTTGTTTGTTACCTCCTCCTGGAAGGATCTTCCTCCGAATGAACGTAAATCCTTTTTAAATAATAAACCCCTCGTTAAGTGTAATGAATCCGTGGAGAATGAGACCCGAGCAACGGGGACCCATTGTCACAGGCAGAGTGGCAGATAAACGGTGCCAGTGGGACAGAAAAATGGGCCACAGCTTTTATCGACAATCGTCGCTGTTGCTTAGCCTCATTATTAGCCAGGACTTGGATATTTGGATACCCTTAATCCCCTTTCTACGATTCCACTCGTACTCTAATCTACCTGACCGTAGGGTGACAAATAATATCAAGTTGCTCGCCACGACGCCAAAGGCTCCTTCTCTGGACCTGATTTTAAAGGACGCGCCACGAAAGATGATCCTACGGCTGACAAAAGGTGGCCAGCTCGAACGTTGCCCGGAATTTTCACCGAAATCACCGGACCAGCGGCGAAGGATAAAGGTAAGGACAGATCTTTTCTTTGCGGTACGAGTATCATCCCTTTTCAGTTGTTCGAGTGAAACGGCCGGATAATTGTTTACTGTCATCCTCGATAATGCATTGACAATGCAAGGAAATGTAATGTGTGTTGATGGAAGGGATAGAAATACAATGGGTAGATATATTACAAGTGGTAATAGAACGTGTGAAAATATAACGCGTGACGATAGAACGCGTGAAATTATCATGCGTGGAGATAAGACACATGCTCATACAACAGGAGACACATTTAATACAACTCTTGATATTTTATCTATCTCTGTACCTTCTAATAAATTACCAGTACTACACCCAAAGACGGCAATATACCAAGCGTCTACTATACAGACGTCATGAAAAATTTCCGCAATTTCTCGATATCATCGAATGGGAATTTTAGCGAAGCATATTCGTAGCCGAAGTGATTCGAAGCGACTGACGATGCCGGTACGGTGAAGCGAGTCACTCGGACAAAGAACGCGAGCTCGTATACACGGCGAAGAAAGATGAGGAAGGATCGAGAAAGAGGGAGCAACTGTAAGGCGATGGCGGTCTTTAAAAGATGTCGGGCCCTTTGATGTTCGCCGCACGTCATCTCGCGCGTTCTCGCCGTGGCTCCTCTCGTCGTTCAAAGCACGCACCCTCACGCCGGTAAACGCGCGGATTCGTTGTTCGAAAAATCGCGAGCAAGAGAGGGCTGCTGGCATTGCACCCCTTGCTCGCTGAGTCTCTCGATTGCCCGCGTGGATGCGTGCTGCGATAGAGCATCCCCTCGATCAACCAGCCACCCTCCGTCGCTCTTTTTATCGGCATGCCGCTGATAGGTCTTAGACCTCCCGTCGTCGATACAGTTTGCAAACAGCGCGAAAATACCACTCGATTATTCCCTGTCCTGGCTACGAGAATCATTTCGCATCGTTGACGAGAATACTGAACTTCAGACACGGAAGAGATGAGACGGATTTAGGGGGTGGATTGACACGTTCAACTGGAATGTTGGTGAAAGTGGGCAAAGATACTTAGGGAATAATTAAGGGACTTGATTTGTGATTTATGGTGTTTGGGGATTGTGGTGTTCGAACTTGGGAATTTGGGAATTTCGGAATTGGGCAATGTTCAAATCAGGGAATGTAGGAATTGGGAAATAAGGGAGTTAGGGCATGTGGGAATTAGGGAATGTGGGAATTGGGGAATGTGGGAATTGGGGAATGTGAGAATTGGGGAATGTGTGAATTGGGGAATGTGTGAATGGGGGAATGTGGGAATTGGGGAATGTGGGAATTGGGGCATGTGGGAATTGGGGAATGTGGGAATTGGAGAATGTGGGAATTGAGGAAATATAGGAATTAGGGAATGTGGGAATTAGGGAATGTGGGAATTGGGGAATGTGGGAATTGGGGAATGTGGGAATTGGAGAATGTGGGAATTGAGGAAATATAGGAATTAGGGAATGTGGGAATTGGGGAATGTGGGAATTGGGGACTGTGGGAATTGGGGAATGTGGGAATTGGAGAATGTGGGAATTGAGGAAATATGAGAATTGGAGAATGTGGGAATTGGGGAATGTGGGAATTGGGGAATGTGGGAATTGGGGAATGTGGGAATTGGTGAACGTGGGAATGGGGAAATATAGGAATTGGGGAATGTGGGAATTGGGGAATGATGGAATTGAGGAATAATGGAATTGGTGAATAATGGAATTGGTGAATAATGGAATTGGGGAATGATGGAATTGGGGAATGCAGAAATTGGGAGATGTAGGAATGTGGAAATTTGGAAATTCTTGAACTTGGAATATCTTTGAGATTTCATAAAGTAGAAAACCTGAAACCATTCTATCTAATTTTTTGGTCATTTCTCCCTTCCTCTCGGTTACACCTTGATTCGTGAACCACATGATCCGAACCACGGTCATCCTCGATAGACCTGCACGTTCACCATGCGGTCATCCGTTATAGTTACCGGTCGAGTCATTGAAATCTTTGTCGAGGATGGTCCTGGAACACCGATACGACAAACATTAATGAGTATTGATGTCCTGTTCGCGACCGATCGGCAATCGCGATAGTCGTTTAGCGGAACTCGCATCACGCGGAAATCTTGTTCGGTTGCTTCGATAATCGAACCGTCCATACAGTTATCGGAACACTGAACTTACCTTCTAGGAGGTAATGCTTCTTTCCACGTATCTCAAAGTATAAAATCATGATAGCTAGTCCCGAGTTATCTTTATACTTTTAGAAAACGATGGAAATAAAGAAAATTACGACGAGGTTTGAAGACTGTTGGCATCGTAATTAGTTATCAAGAGAAGATTACGAGTCGATGAAAAGTCGCTTGACGCGAAAATAAATCTTTGAAGGCTTCGTTCGTTGTTAACAGTCTACTATCACAGTCCGGTGCGCTGACTTGCTCCGGTGAAACTGGAATGATTAAAGACATAATGAGCTCTTCATCGTTGCGTTATGTCACGTGGGCAGTCAAGGGTGTAATATGATCTTTGATTTGTGGGTAAAAATTTGGAAATTTGACAGTAAGGTGGAGGATTAGGGAGTTGGGGGTTAGAAATTTGGAAATTTGGGAGTTGGGGGATTAGAAATTGGGAAATTTGGAAATTGGGGGTTGAGAGGTTCAGAAATTTGATTTGGGGATGTTAGGATTTACGCATTTGAAGATTGGGCTATTTGGGAATTTGGGAATTTGAGAATTTGGAAATTTGAGGATTTAGGAATTTGAGGGTTTGGAAATTTGAGGATTTGGGAATTTGAGGATTTGGGAATTTGAGGGTTTGGGAATTTAAGGATTTGGGAATTTGAGGGTTTGGAAATTTGAGAATTTAGGAATTTGAGAATTCAGGAATTTGAGGATTTGGAAATTTGAGGGTTTGGAAATTTGAGGATTTGGGAATTTGAGGATTTGGGAATTTGAGGGTTTGGAAATTTGAGCATTCAGGAATTTGAGGATTTGGAAATTTGAGGATTTGGGAATTTGAGGATTTGGGAATTTGAGGATTTGGGAACTTGAGGATTTAGGAATTTGAGGATTTGAGAATTTGAGGGTTTGGAAATTTGAGGATTTGGGAATTTGAGAATTCAGGAATTTGAGGATTTGGAAATTTGAGGGTTTGGAAATTTGAGGATTTGGAAATTTGAGGGTTTGGAAATTTGAGGATTTGGGAATTTGAGGATTTGGGAATTTAAGAATTTAGGAATTTGAGGGACTGGAAATTTGAGGATTTGGGAATTTAAGAATTTAGGAATTTGAGGATTTGGGAATTTAAGGGTTTGGGAACTTAAGGATTCGGGAGTTTGAGGAATTGGCAATTTGGGGAACTGGTAATTTGAGAATTTACTGGCCTGTTCATTTAAAACCTCATAAACTTGTGTATTCAATGTTTCAATAAATTAAGAAATAAATTTAAAGTATGATTAAAAATCTTATGTGACCCTCCCTCAAAATCCTATATATCACCCCAAACAGCCACCAAAATGCAATAAACCATGATCCAACTGGGCGTGTGCTGCATCTCAAAAATGAAGTGTTCATCGATACTCCCTTGACAAATGTGTTTCTTGTCCGCCGACAGGGTGCCACCTTTACAATTATCGACTGTTGGCCTATTCGGCCACTTTTCACCCTTCGATCTTTCCCCGAAGAATCTCTGAATGCGCTCCTTTAACTATGTCGTTTCCCTGGAGGCTCCACGAATTCGTCACCGGGCTACGTTTTCCTCAATGAGCTAGAACGACCATGAATGTATCCTCCCATCGTATCCATGAACGGGTACACCTGTAGCCAACTCTATTCCTGAAATAATTCGAGCCCGTAATAATAAGCCCCGACCCGGAACGAACAAGGACGACGGCCCATTGACTCCGTTTTTCGTGGCGGCTCAATAGAACGAGACGAATTGTGCAGTCCACGATGAATTGCTGCCACATACACTTCTCGAGGATGTATACCATGAATGAAGACGACGATGTTGCTGCACACGCGGCCAAATAATGTTGTTCCACGACCTTACGGTTCTCCATAAATTATCTGCTCCATTCTGCTACCACCATTCTCCGGAGTATTTCTTTCCCGCTTGTTTACTCACAGCTGCTATGAAGTGGGTCCTGAAAACTTTAAAAGCCCGACGATTATTGTGGTTCTCGTATTTTTCACGATGCTTTTACCAAATTTTATTGCATGCTCTTTTTTCTGTTATTTTTATGCGATACGATTGAAAAATACTAGTTAAAGTTTCGCTTTATGGGGATGTTATTTTGTGGGGGTTATTGGGGATGTTATTCTGTTTTGATGTTATGTCAAATGTGATGATGATGTTAATTAATATTGACCTTATTATATTTAATAAAAAACTTCCATGAGTTATAAACATTTTGAGACTCTTATAGGAAGAGGATTATTCAGATTGTTTAGATATAGGTTAGGTTAGAAATGAGGTTACTGTATTGGAGATGTACTTCTGTTTCGTTGATACATTTGTTAAGTCCTTCTGTTCTGATACTGTTCTTATACTTGTTAATCAATATTATACCTGTGATATTTAATAAAATACTTCAATGAATTATAAACATTTTGAGACTCTTATAGGAAGAGGATTATTCAGATTGTTTAGATATAGGTTAGGTTAGAAATGAGGTTACTGTATTGGAGATGTACTTCTGTTTCGTTGATACATTTGTCAAATTCTTCTGTTTTGATACTGTTCTTATACTTGTTAATCAATATTATACCTGTGATATTTAATAAAATACTTCAATGAATTATAAACATTTTGAGACCCTTATAGAAAGAGGATTATTCAGATTGTTTAGATATAGTTTAGGTTAGAAATGAGGTTACTGTATTGGAGATGTTCTTCACTTTCGATGATACATTTGTCAAATTCTTCTGTTTTGATACTGTTCTTCTACTTGTTAATCAATATTATACCTGTGATATTTAATAAAATACTTCAATGAATTATAAACATTTTGCGACCCTTATAGGAAGAGGATTATTCAGATTGTTTAGATATAGGTTAGGTTAAAAATGAGGTTACTGAATTAAAGATGTTCTTCTCTTTCGATGATACATTTGTCAAATTCGTCTGTTTTGATACTGTTCTTATACTTGTTAATCAATATTGTGCCGATGATCTTCATAAAATACTTCAATGATTGATGAACATTTCAAGACTCCTTTAAAAAAGTGCTTATTCAGATTATTCATCGGTGAAGTTAGGTATTGGATAAAGCATCATTGGTTACCGTAAGTTATCGTAACGAGGAAAGTCATAACGTTTAACTTGCCGTGAACAAAACAGCCTCCGTACCCCAATATCGATAACTACCCAATTGTGCGGCCTCCGGAGGTTCGTTTCTGATGTAATCAGGGAATACGCAAGGGGCGCTGCTAATTGTAATCGTATAACTCGAACCCGAAGGGTGACGAGCATCGCGAAAAACTGATTCTGGTTACGCTAATATAATCAGAAATTCGGTAACCATCGAACCCCTACCCTTATGAAATATGTACTGCCGGTGACGTCTGTTATGTCGCCCTTATTTATACAGCGTGCACGATAGCGTTCGTGTCCTGAGGGACCTCTGGGGAATTTAACAATTTGGGATGTTGAGAATTTGGGAAATTCAAGGATTTGGAAATTTGGGGAGTAGACTTTTGGAAATCTCGGGGATCTAGGGATTTGAGGTTTAAGATACTTGGAAATTTAGAGAATCAGGTATTCAGAGATAGGAGGGTTTAGAAATTTGGGAAATTGAGAAATTTGAAGGTTTAGAAATTTGGGAATTTAGGGATTTAAAAATTAAGAAATTTGAGAATCTACCAATTTGGAAATTTGAAGAATTATGCAATTTACGTATTTGGGAATTTAAGGTTTTGAAATTAGTATCTGGGAATTTAGAAACATGGGAAATTGGGAATTTAGAAAATTCAAGGCTTTAATAGAAAAAATTAGGAAATTTAAAAATTCCAGAATTTGAAGACCCAGAAATCTTGAAATTCGACAATCCTCAAAATGTAAAGATTGAAAATTTCCACCACCGTCAGAATCCAAGATGGAGGAACCTTCACCTCTCCCATCTTCCTCCAACATTCTCTTCCTCTTCACTCTTTAAACGATCAAACGATTACATCACATCAAATTTTCTACCGACCTGACAAAAGCGGTCGGTCTATTCGCTGCCATATAAACAGATGATGCTACCGTATAACGCGGGAGATCAGTCGCGCCGCGCAATAGAGGCTTGTGGCGAAAGAGTAGCGGCGACCGTGTTTAACATCAAAGACAAGAGAGTAGGATGATCAGAAAGAGGTGTGTATACGAATAGTAAGAGCGAACGGTAAAAGTTGGCAACATCTCGCGCGCTTGAAAAGGTATCCATCGGCTTCCCTTTCACGAACGCGTACAAAACCAGCCTTCCAGTGTGTATCGGCGCTCGGTGATGGAGCGGAGAGCGTAATCAATCAGCTTCATGGAAGCAAGGAGGTCTGCCGCGTTAATGTTCGCGTTCGAATCTGTATATCAAACTATGAATACGCGTAGCGGTTGCTGCTATACTTTCGGCTACCATGCAAAGATTCGCTGGATTGCAGCATACAACGATGGAACGCGATCTTACGAATGCTTATCTCTTTTATTTCTAGAACGGAGTTCATCGATTTTTATTTTTATTATTAGTTATTTGGATATAGCTACTTGATCGAAATTAAAGCTGATTTTATTCTATTTCCGCCATTTTGTATTGGTTTGCTGATTTATTTTCTTATCGTTTTTAGCAGTTTTAATTATTGCTTCACTGTTCTGTTCTGTTCCACTATTATATTAGTACTACTGAAGTACAAAACAAGAGCTTACTTATTTCTTGCATAAAAATTAAATAGAAAAAAGAAAAATGACTAGGGGTAAGTCTCAGATACTAAAACTACCAAACTGGTCAAATGACTGCATCGCAAGCTTCATTTTGTTGAAATACATTCCTTAAAATCGGAATTGATTTTCATCAAGATAAATTATAAATGTGTGTACTTCATGTTTCGTCGTTTGTTTCTTCATCTTTTAGCTTCATTTTTAATTTCAAATTAAGTATACATTAAATAGGTTTAGTATCAAAGTCATGATAGTCGTTGAAGGTTTTTCAACGTTGAAGTTTGATAGGCTTTTTCAATCCTAAGTAAAAAAGAGCTTCCATATTTCTTGCACAAAAATTAAATACAAAAAAAGAAAAATACCCAGGGTTTCAGATACAGAAATTAAAGTCATAGTCGTTGAAGAGTAATCTTTTTCGATCCATAAACAACACGATCGTTGTAGTCGAAGGTAGGGGTTCGAACACAGGCCACAATGTGTGCGTTACGCCACTGACGAACGCATTGTGCCACCGTAGCGAGTAAACGAGTCACGCTGCGTCACGTTTTGGCCCACCACCGCAGCAGCCATTCTCCTTTTGTAATGTACGTACGAACACCCCGTCGCTTTTCAGCCAGGACTGAATTACATTACGCCGCTTTACTATCGGCCAGCTTATATTCGAGGTTTACGCGCTCCTCGGATAGATGCACGTGAATAACATTTTAATCGAATCGCGCCATGTAATGATATTTGCTCCCTTCCTATATCGGGTTTCGTGTCCCGCCCGAAATCTCTCTGCCCAATTTTTTTTCTCGTTTTCGCAAATCGTTCGGCTCTCTGTATTAATATGCTTCGACATTTCTGATTTTTGTAGTCAAATATTTGGAGCAACTTAGAAGTTATTTAGTGTAGGAATTTAGTGTGGGGTGTAAATGTTTGAAGATGTAGACTTGTTTAGTTTTGTGGTTGTGAGTTTGTTAAAATCTCTATCTTTCTATGACATCTCAGGTTCTCATATTTTTATGAAATTCTGAAATTAAAAAATCTCAGTTTCTCAGACTTCTCTGATCTCTAAATTCCTATACAAGTTCTAAGTTCCCACATTTCTAAATTTCCACCCTCCCAAATACAAAAATGTGAAACTACAAAAATTAAAAATGAACCCCTAATAACAAATAACCCCATCAGCCAAATTAATTTCAGTCGCAGCATTCCTAAAAGAAAAGAAAAAAGAAGCGTCGTTCATTTTAACACGATACTCGTGAAGGGAATTGAATCGGTGTCTGGAAGCGAAGGAGCTGAAAACTCTCGAAATATTCGCACATGTCTGCTCATAACATAATGGAGTTGACAAGTCGTCGACAAGGATGATGGACTGCATTGGATCGAGGGGGTTTCTGCAACCCCTAACGCGGGGCTAAAAACGGATTCGCCACGGGCAGCTGTGATGGCGCGATTCTCGCCTTCTAGCTCATTTTCTTGCTGCTTATTTTCAGGGGAAATCGACACTCTGCCGTCTGCGTAATCGGTTTTTCTCTTGTGTCCACGGCTCCTCTTCACGCTCGTGTTTTACACGAGTATACGTGTCCCGAATTATGCACGGGACCCAACCCCTCCGAGCTCGAGTGCTCGACCACTTTATTATACGGGCGTCGAAATTTTCATTCATACTCGTTTCAATTCGTCACGATTCCCTAATGTGCGGTTCAAGTATAGTTACTTTGCGTGCGAATAGTTTCGTTTAAAATTGTATTCATGTTGAGCGCGTAAATAGTGCGATTTGCGTTTTAAATGAATTGAGAGTTATGTAAGTGGACGATGTTTATGAAGGAAGTTGTATAGATACGGATTTTAGATGTATGAAAAATATGTATACAATGTTTAGAAATGTAGAATTATAGCAATTTGTAGAAATATAGAATATAACAAATATAAAATGGGAGAAGAAATAGTGTGTTTATTTGAGAACACTATTGAACTTGAATTGTTAGAGTACTTTCAATTTAATTTTAAGAAAGTTACATAGTCAAAATTGGGAATTTTTTATTACAATAGTGTGGAGAAGGGAGATACTCCAAGTGTCATTTTTCTGGGGCAACTTTTTGAGTTGCTTTCCATAATGATGAGATGTAACATCAAATCAACATAAAATTAAATTAATAAGCTTCAAATATGATAGTGTTGTTTCTACTTTATTTTTCATATTCTACTCCACATTTTCAAAAGTGAATCCCATAGTACTTCTCACACCACCTCTGTGTAAAACCGTGAAATACCAAGAAAAATAATAAAGTAATTTTTACCATTCGATGCTAAAGAAATAGTATCTCTTGTGCTATCTGGCAGTGAATATCGAAATCAATGAAACAAAAATTGTTTTATTGATAAAGTGAATGACTTATACGTATAAAAATGTTCCGAAGTTAATTACTTTTGCTCTTGGATGTAATTTGATGCATATTAAAGTTAATTAAACCAATAAAATCAATTTTAATTGATTTAAAAAAAAAAATGGTACTAGTTGCGCCATCTCTCCGGCGAACGGGGTGAACTACAAGCTTCTGAAAGTGTAGTTTCGTTAGTTCAGTTGCCTACCGTTAGAGGCGCCACTTTCGCCATCATCAAATGATAATACAAATATTACGAACACGTCTTTTGTAGTTATTGACTTTATCGACCAGTTATCTAGTTTTAAATTATTCTATAGCTAATTAGTATTGGTTTTTAATATAATCTGATGTATATTGTCGTTAACTAAGCCTGAGGAATCAATATTAATACAATTCTGTGGTGATCATCAGAGTCGTCGTCGGTCAAGAGGAATTCTATTTTTAAGCCGTCGATAAAGAAGAATTTTCTTTGTAATTGATATTCAATTTTATTTATGTTCAATTGTATTTCTAAAAGAAAAACGTTCGTTATTCATTCTATAATCAAATCTGAATTCAAAACGACATATTTCAAAATCATTTTCAATAAATCAGTTATTTTTGGAAGTTATAATTATTTGACTATTTTAAATATAGAAAAACACTCTATAATTCGTTCGCCAGTGGCGCCATCTGGTGGTAGAAGGTGGGAACTAATGAAGCAAGAGTTTCAAAAGCTTGTAGTTCACCCCGTTCGCTGGAGAGATGGCGCCACTAGTACCACTTTTTTTAAAAATTCAATTAATATTGATTTTATTGATTAATATGGTATATATGTATTATATATTTGTTAATATTGATGTCATGGTCCTTACACTGTATTTTGTTCAAATGAAAATGATTAAAAAATGTGAATCATTAGTTCAAAACCGTTCGCACACTATACAGTATCTTGTCGATTATATAGGGAATGACATAAGACTATTACCTATTACCTATAAGAGTATTACCTATTATTGGTAGCTTTTCTTTAGTGGAGCGAGATATATAACTCAATTTGGAAGTTTACCAAAAGTAGGTAACTAAACTCAGCTTGGAAGATAACCAAATTCAAAGTAGAGAAGGAAGATAACCAGAACTGTATTTCATATTAGATTTAATATGTTTCTTTCGAATTTAGTAAATATACTTTTGCTATTATAAATTTATTAATTGAACTACTATCATTTGTTATTGCAATCATAACTAAAAAAATATCGAAAAGATCTATTTGTCATATTAGTTCCACCGGTCGTAAACAGATGGTAGCTGCAGTACCGTTTTGAAGCTCTCAAAATCAAATTATTTTTCACATACATTATATATGTGAATATTTATATGTACATTATTTTCCCTTAATCATTATTGACTAAATATGCATTTTATTAATGATGGGCCAATATAAGGATTTATTTAAAACGACCAGTTGGCAGACGATTATGATGCTGTCCGAATAATGAATTCTCATAAACATATAACTTGTTAAAAAAATAATTTACAGACCTCCCAAAAATTTCTATAAAATCACACAATTAAACCCTTTTCGTACCGAGAGCCGATATATCGGCCCGCGTTGCACTGGCGAGAAGTGCCAGAGCCGATATATCGGCTCGCACCTCGTAGTGCTTTACTATTCGCATTGCGGGAGAATTCTATCTCAAAATAATTTTATAATACGTTATAAATGGTCTAATTTCATTACGAGAGAATTAAAAATAATAATGAAGTATTATGCAAGATTATAGTACAAATATATTTATGAAAACATAATTTTGTCAACCAAGTATCTTCGACTTAATTTTTGTTTTTGTTATGTAATATTATTTATCTTGTCACAAAATATATCGGAAATGCAAAGTATATATTTTATAATAAATGGTCTATATAAAATTATGATGAAAAGACGACTTTTTGTATGTGCAAATATGTTTTGTACGTACGAACTCAACTTTTACTTTTTTTAATAATTGTTTATCCCTTTGCCATTTATATAATTTTCAATGAATATAGAAAAAACAAGTGTCATTGTTTTGTTCGCTATTTTGTCATCCTACTGCTTTTTGAATCATGTAAATATTGTTATTGGTTTGGTTTTTATGAGCATTTTCCCCAACCCTAGTAAAACGGTGAAATTCGGCCGATTATTGTCGCATAGACACCTGTTTTTCGCTCGGTGCTAAAACGGTTAAAATCGATTGTTAAGACCAGTATTTTTTAACACTACAGACAACGTCAATATTTCAAAAAATATTTCAGAAAATGTCAATACTTCAAAATTTATCAGCATCTACGCAAATTCATGTACATCGGTTAACATATTGTGTAGTGTTATATCTTGTCTTGTAAGTATAGCTCATCTGTCATGTAGAAGATGGTACCAAACGACACCGTTCTACGTCGTATACATATTTCAGCTGGTAAAGCATGGCGTGTCAAGGAATTTCTGTTGGTTCTTGGAAGAGTTTTATCGATTCGTGTCTTCGTATTTCGCGTAAATATAGTCTCAGTCGAAGACTCAAATCGTTTTCAGCTGAATTAGTGATGACCATTTCCTTTGTACGGCGCCGACGATTTCATACGGGGACTTCCATTTGATTAACCGCACGTATGGTAGAACGATGAACTCCTCATTTCGTGGAATAGTGCTTGGGTTATCATTACTCCTAGGTATGTTAAAAAAAGAATATCGAATTCTTTTTGAGTCGAAAATTGGGATTCGATATTTTTTTTTGATCGATATATGATTTGGTAGAAATTGAAATTGAGGAATTCGGGAGTTGGGGACTTAGAAATTTGGGGACTTTGGGAGTAGGAGGAGTGTAAATTTGGGGGCTTGGAAATTTGGGGATTTAGGGAGTAGGGAGATTGGAAATTTGGAGATTTAGGGACTAGGAAGATTGGAAATTTGGGGATTTAGGGAGTAGGAAGATTGGAAATTTGGGGGCTTGGAAATTTGGGGATTTAGGGAGTAGGAAGATTGGAAATTTGGGGGCTTGGAAATTTGGGGATTTAGGGAGTAGGAAGATTGGAAATTTGGGGTCTTGGAAATTTGGGGATTTAGGAAGTAGGAAGATTGGAAATTTGGGGGCTTGGAAATTTGGGGATTTAGGGAGTAGGAAGATTGGAAATTTGGGGGCTTGGAAATTTGGGGATTTAGGAACTAGGAAAATAGTAAATTTGGGGATTTTGGGAGTAGGAGGATTGTAAATTTGGGGGCTTGGAAATTTGGGGATTTAGGGAGTAGGAAGATTGGAAATTTGGGATTTAGGGACTAGGAAGATTGGAAATTTGGGGATTTAGGGACTAGGAAGATTGGAAATTTGGGGATTTGGGAAGTAGGAAGATTGGATATTTGGGGATTTAGGGACTAGGAAAATAATAAATTTGGCGATTTAGGGAGCAGGAAGATTGTAAATTTGAGAGCTTGGAAATTTTGAAATTTTGAAATTTAGAGATTTGAGAATTTGTAAATCTGTGAATTTGTAAATTTGAGAACATGCAAAAAAATTAAAGATTAAAAAATTTAGGGGACCAGGTTTTTCGACATTTTTCAGATAGCAAATCATTATATAAGCACTCGAAACTTATTTATCTACGTTTGTATCGAACGATCGATTTTTCGAGATACTTTGGACGTTGTTACAGTTGCTTTTAATGGCCGATAAAGGAATTGCTATGCAAAGAAGTTTCATATCCATTTATGGAAATGTTATATACTTCCTCGTGTACATGTGTACACATACATCGCGTGAATAGAGTGAGTTCTGCCAGATAATATTCGATTTCCTTTCAGGAAACGAATTTATTTCTGTGTTAGTGCTTACGTATCGATGGAATGGCGTTCTCAACATGAGACTCAAATTCTGCATAATGGGAACAATGTACAGTGCACGATTCACAGAAATTTTAATATTTCGAATTATATAGAAGGACACGTATGAACAAATTTGGTAGGACGAAATAATTATTTGTATAGTAAGATGTACAGTAGATTTTTTTAGGGAAAATTGCGGTGTAGGTAATGACCTACATTCCTTAATTTCTAGTAGGTAATATTAAAACAATTATACAGTTAAAAATGCAGAGCTTGATTTTTAGAAATTTGACAATTCGACAAATTTGGCAATTTAACAATTTAACAATTTAACAATTTAACAATTTAACAATTTAACAATTTAACAATTTAACAATTTAACAATTTAACAATTTAACAATTTAACAATTTAACAATTTAACAATTTAACAATTTAACAATTTAACAATTTAACAATTTAACAATTTAACAATTTAACAATTTAACAATTTAACAATTTAACAATTTAACAATTTAACAATTTAACAATTTAACAATTTAACAATTTAACAATTTAACAATTTAACAATTTAACAATTTAACAATTTAACAATTTAACAATTTAACAATTTAACAATTTAACAATTTAACAATTTAACAATTTAACAATTTAACAATTTAACAATTTAACAATTTAACAATTTAACAATTTAACAATTTAACAATTTAACAATTTAACAATTTAACAATTTAACAATTTAACAATTTAACAATTTAACAATTTAACAATTTAACAATTTAACAATTTAACAATTTATCAATTTAACAATTTAACAATTTAACAATTTAACAATTTAACAATTTAACAATTTAACAATTTAACAATTTAACAATTTAACAATTTAATAATTTGATAATTTGAAAACTTGAAGCAAAGAACTTCGAGGAAACAAAAATGGCGGAAGCGAACCAGCGTGCTAATGTCAGTAACGCGAAACGAAGTCGAAAAGAAACGTTTACAATCCGGTAACATAAAAGAGCTGTGGTACGAAAGGAAAAAATCGGGACCATAGAAATCGGGCGTAAAAACAAAGGTAAACGAAAGAGAACGGTGAAAGAGGGACACTGTGTGACGGAAGGAATTGTTTTCTCTGCTCTAGCTGTTAATATTTTTATTTCGTCTCGTTCTTCTCTGTTGCCCGTCTGTTTCTCTTTCTCTCGCCTTCGCACGCACACACTTTCTCCTTCCGTTGAATATTAACTGTAAAAGTTTGAGCGGAAGTTCAGTAGGATTTCGCGTCGGTGCACGGCAGCAGCGTGCGTTGACATGCCGGCTGAACAGAATAATCTCATTACGAAGCCGAAACTTCAGGTCTCGAATAATAAGGGGATATAAATGCAAATGAAAATTATGAAAATGAGCGATTAACTAGCCATTTCGGATACAAAATTGCCGAACCATCGCGAAACTTTCGATCGACTTATCGGCCTTGTCTGAACAGTATAATAATTAATGATCGATGCTCGAATCAGATTATGTTCATTTAACAACAATTCTATCGACTTTAATTTCGTGTTTTTGCATAGTTACAAATGATTTATTATGTGAATACGAATGAACACTATGAGGAGAGCTTTTGTGATATTCTATGTTACTCTGAGTTTTAACATCTTGCATTATTTTGAGTGTGACATAACATTTCAATTTTTTGTCTCTTTTAATACAGTAGCTGTGAGTTAGCTTTGACTGACGCACCTGGCAAATAAATCATAGTGCAAGATGTTAAAAAATCGCAATAAATGATTTAAGTGCAAACATGAGTCCATTCATGATCGATTAACGACATCTGCATAAAACATACGTGCTCGGTCAACAATGCGTTAAGTTACATATGTAGATATTATCTTAGAGTTGAAGGTCATTCGTCCCAGCTTCAACCAGCTGCAATCATCAATTCCACATCCTACCTATTCATGAACCTCTACATAAAAGTTTCATAAAATCAAAAAACGCAAAATGCATAAAACACGTCGTAAATTGAAATTGTGATTGTCCAAAGGTTAGAAGGATTATTAATCAAATATGTCGATCGACAGGTGACAGCTAAGCAATTCGGTTCTCTCGTTTTCCATTAGCGAGTCCGCCTAACGGGAAACAGAACGATTATCGCGTCACTTTCGGTCGAATTGAATTGTTCGTTCGCTGAAAGTACACGGAATGTTTTCACAGGGAACAAGAGCGAAAAACTCGGCTCACGTAGCCGCGCCACGATTACTGTCACTCACTTTTTACCGCGCAATCAGGAACGGTTTTGCAGTTCGCGTATCACGGCCGTACAACCGCGGAAAACCACCGAACCCGAGAGGTTCTGTCAAGTGTTCGACAAATACACGACGTGTTTGCCATCATCTTACGGTAAAATTTGATTACTTGTCCCCTTGCCATCGTGCCGGATTGACGTAAATCTTCCTTGGATCGCCACCTTTCTTGTAATACGATAACTTATGAAAAGTCTTCGAGTTTCATCACCGTTTTATGCGCGGGACCGCATTAGGACGCTGGGTAAATGGTTACAAAAATTGTATGGACTTAAGGAATTTGTGGTCTGATATGGAACTTTAGGAATTTAGAATTCGAGAACTTTTTTAGGGTTGTCGTTTTTGGAGTTTTGGAATTTTAGGAAGTTGGGGATTTCAAGTTTTAGTATTTCAGAATTTTAGGACTTTTTGAGGTTTTAGGATCTTAGGATTTTGGAATTTTGGGATGTTAGGGTGTTAGGGTGTTAGATTGTTAGGGTATTAGGACGTTAGGGAGTTAGGACGTTAGGGAGTTAGGCCGTTAGGGAGTTACGACGTTAGGGAGTTAGGCCGTTAGGAAGTTAGGACATTAGGGAGTTAGGTCGTTAGGGAGTTAGGACGTTAGGGAGTTAGGACGTTAGGGAGTTAGGTCGTTAGGGAGTTAGGACATTAGGGGTTGGGTGTTATGATGGTAGGACGTTAGGGAGTTAGGACGTTAGGGGTTGAGTGTTATGATGGTAGGATGTTAGGTTGTTAGAACTGTAGGGCGTTAGGACGTTAGGGTGCTAGGGCGTTAGGACGTTAGGACGTTAGGTGTTAAGATGTTACTGTAATACTTTGAAAATCTATGTCTTTCATATATGAAGTCTTTGGAATTGTAGAACTTTAGACCATTATAATTTTTTGTACATGGTGTCTTCAAAGTTTTCGAACTTTTAAACTGTGTTTTTAACATATAAATTCTTAGGAATTTTATATTCAAAAACATTGAACTAACACAACATTATATTTTTCGAATAGTATCATAAAATTTGGTAATTTTTATTTGTTACCTTACAAAATATGACCCACGGAAAAACAAAAGTGAATTTCAGTAAATACAATATGATTTAAGATAACGTACATGTTTATTCAGCTTAATCTAATCAAAACAAGTTTATTCAACGCCACGAATCTTTTTCACGGCTGTCCTTGACAAACCGTGACACAGAACGATCGAAGGTAAACTGTTCACCAGCGGCCACGACTGATCGATTTTCATCGTAGTTGGATTGAAATTAATGGAACGCGAAGCAAACAGCTTCCATCGAGGTTTTTCCCTTTTTCGTCGCCGTTAATGCAAACTCTGAAATGTTCGAGTTGATCAGAGCAACGGATCGAAGCACCTTTTCGAAGATCGCAGAAATATTTCGGATTTGATTAGAAAGATTTCGTGTTTTATGTATTCGGATTTTGTATTCGATGTTCGCGGAGATGGACGAGTGAGAGTTGTATGGAATTTTATATGAAGCTTGTTTTCGACGACTGAATCTTGTAAACAGCGACACATGGAGGCTTCTTTGGAATATTGAAATGTCAGGAGGGTTAGATACATAAACTCTGGAAATTCTATTGCTCCCGAAAAATGATAGAATCATATTCATGTTTTTTTATTGTGGAAAGAAGGGTATCTTTTAGTCGACTTCTGCGAAGTAAGGTGATTAGAAATTTTTTGGAGATTTCAAGATTATTTGGAGATTTCAAGATTATTTGGAGATTTTGAATTTAGCTATTTGGGTATTTGAGTGTTTGGGGATTTGGAGGGTTGAATATTTGGAGATTTGGAATTTAGCTATTTGGGGATTTGAGTGTTTGGGGATTTGGAGGGTTGAATATTTGGAGATTTGGAATTTAGCAATTTGGGGATTTGGGTGTTTGGGAATTTGAGGGTTGAATATTTGGAGTTTTGGAATTTAGCAATTTGGGGATTTGGGTGTTTGGGAATTTGAGGGTTGAATATTTTGAGATTTGGAATTTAGCAATTTGGGGATTTGGGTGTTTGGGAATGTGAGAGCTGAATATTTAGAGATTTGGAATTTAGCAATTTGGGAATTTGGGTGTTTGGGAATTTGAGGGTTGAATATTTTGAGATTTGGAATTATCAATTTGAGAATTTGGGTGTTTGGGAATGTGAGGACTGAATATTTTGAGATTTGGAATTTAGCAATTTGGGGATTTGGGTGTTTGGGAATTTGAGGGTTGAATACTTAGAGATTTGGAATTTAGCAATTTGGGGATTTGGGTGTTTGGGAATTTGAGGGTTGAATATTTAGAAATTTGGAATTTAGCAATTTGGGGATTCGGGTGTTTGGAAAAGGAGCTTCAGGAATTTAGAAAATTTAAGATTTCGCGATATAAAGATACAGAAAGCAATTTTAAAAATCCAGGACTTCATAACACGGGCCAATGACCGAAGCAGTCGACGCCCACAACAATAACAATAACAACAACAACTTCACAACATAAAAATAACTAAATT
Organism: Megachile rotundata; assembly: GCF_050947335.1. Lineage (NCBI taxonomy): Eukaryota > Metazoa > Arthropoda > Insecta > Hymenoptera > Megachilidae > Megachile > Megachile rotundata. The sequence continues at coordinate 7,951,970 of NC_134987.1, read as the reverse complement.
TATGATTTCAAGTCATAGAGAGTCAATTCGACCTAACCAAGGTCAGTGATTCATCCTCGAATGCACCTAATCCCTTTGAATATCGAAATTTTGAAGGTCACGTTTCTTGCAAAGACTGTTCCCATTTCTTGCACCCTCTTACGTGCTATGATTTAGTATTCGAATTGCCAGCATCGCCCTTCCATCCGTCAGGATTTCTTGCACGTATATCGTGAAGAATTCAGCTCGCTAATATTCAGCTGGAAATGCCGGCGGTGCTTTTTATGCAAAACGTCCAATTTTTCGGGGCCGAGGTAAAAGTTGGGGTGACACGTAATGCTCTAGTCTGACCACGTACGAGTGTTATATGAAATAAACATCGACTACCCATTTCTCTTCCCGTGTTCTCCTTTCGGTTCCTTCCTTTTCCTCTCATTCTTTCGGCTGCAATTTGGCTTTCGTTTCTTTGCGAACTTTTCTTCTTATTTATTATGTACACGCGTGTAATCGCGTTATCGTGTGATTCGACGATGAAGATCTGCAAGAGAAACATTTTCGTAAACGGGATGCCGGTGTATTATTTTTCTTCTGCCTCATAATTTAAACTGTTCTTACGGCAAGAAAATTTACACGGTTATAAATTATCCGTATATCTTTTCAGTTTTCATGGTTAGGTAGAAAGGATACTCGGAGTTTATATGTAGATAAGAAAGAAGAGAACAAGGAAGTGCACTTAACGGATAACGACTAGGTTCATATATTTTTCACACAAAAATTATTTATTCGGCCATTCGTATGTTAAGAGTTACTTTCCACGTGTGGCGTGGTAAATGGGCGATTAATAATTAAGCAACTGCAGTTGCTCTACAGTACAGCTCATTATAATTATTATTAAAAACGTCCTTAATCCGTATTTCAATTTTACCACTCCATTTGTTGCTCTACATTGTTAACACTCTCACCTACGGTGCGTCATAAATTTAGACAAACAATTAAGCGAAATGAACAGGGTTTCGTATAACTAAAATTGTGCTGCCGCGTGTAACATCCTCCAAACATTACAAAATTAACTCCTTGTTGTTGCTGTAGTAATACATATCATGTCTAAAATATTCACCTTATTATTTACTCAAACTAAATTCATAATATAAGGTTACAAAATAACGGTCAAACAAATTAGACAAAAAAATAATTTATTTAATATTTCAACATCAGTCTCCCTTCGCACCGTTTAAATTTCCCGCCAAAACTGCAATACCTAAAAAACGACAAGATAAAAAGGTTTTCACCGAAGAGAATCGAATGACCATTTTTTTTCATCGATATACCGACAAATGCTGCATTAAGATTTATTGCCGGCGGGCAGGACGCGTGGCTCTTCCGGTGTGTGTGCACGCGGCAAATTCGAAAAATCAATCAACGCGCGCGCCAATAAAAGAGCGCGTACGAATTTCGTTGAAATGATCGCTGAAAGCATTGGGTCCAGTTCGAATGGCGATGCATCAGCAAACTATTCGCTGGTTTATCTTATTATCTATCCCGCAGACTGGTTGCATCGTCGCTCTTGAAATCCAAAATGCAAATTTCACGGTGCCGTCGTTGGTCGAACGAGAATGCACGGTGTGGCGCGGACGCGCTTTCGTTTCCACGCGCACAAAGGCGACGCAATCGAATCCCAGCGAGCATGATCGATTCGTGGATACGTCCTCTGCTAATGAACCCTCTTCCACCAACGACAGGATACGCTATAACGGAAGCGGGATTGTTTCAATTACCACTGTAACAACCATACGTGATTAAATATACGTATCACCGTACACGCAGAAAAATTGTTACCTCCGAGCAAGGTTTGTCACGTAAATCATGTAACACGATTCTCAGCCGTTTGAAGCGAAAATTTATGGCCGAGTTTCGGCGCCAGGCTGCTACCGCTTATTGCCACGCATGAGTGCTGCATTTTATTATAACTTGTCAGATTTTAGAATATAGTCAAAGTTTTGGAATTTCTAAATTTACAAATTTAGAAATTTATATGTTCACAGGGTCAGAGTTACAGATCGCAGATGTACACATTTAGAATTTTTGCAGATTTATAAATTTACTGATTTACAGATACATAGAAGCTTACAAATACACTGACTTCAAAATTCCCAAATCTCTAAATTTTTAAATTCCAAACTCTTGAATTTCCAAGCCCGATATTCCCCAATCTCCAACTCGTTATCTACCATTTTGGGTACTTGAATTTAAGATATTTAAAACTCATGTTTATAGAATGTTCCTTTCGAGTGGTACTGATTATATCGCATTACAAAGTAGGACACTTCATTATCGAGAGACAGAATCTAACTCGATAATTTTCCTTAGCGTCACACGATCGTATCATTACGTCCCGATTTAACCTGATATCACCTCAATAACATGTGTCCTTCAAAAATAAATTTCCAGTATTAATATGTTCACCGTCGTAGTACTGAATTTCAAGTACAATTTTAATTACAGTCCGCAGAATAAAAGATTACTAAACGTCAAATGTGCTTAATAGTTGAATTTTCTTTATGTGTCTCAACATTGCATGATCAGCTATCCGTGAATGTAGCTGTCTCAAAAATTATATAGGGCGTCTCACAACTAGTGTTCCTCCATTAAAGGCTTGTTGTTGACATGGTTCTGAACAACCTTTTCCTTCACAAAAATTAGGTTTGTACCATTTCTGAATTATTAAAAAAAAGGACCAACAGGTTAAAGGGTCAATAATCCGTATGTAGCACATCTGACCACAAACGTCACCTTTGGTCAACGTGCCAAATAAAATTTTAGTAGACGATTAACGTTAGAAAGTTGTCATTTTCCATCAAAATCGTTCCAATATCTCGAGTTTATCGTTCGACAAGGTGTGGGCAAGTGTCACTAAAGTTGGGCGCTATAAAGGGACGCTCGGTTACAAGCATGTGTTAGCGGATAGTTTGGAGCGGCAAACGATAGAAAAGCAGAGAAACAGAGCGGTATCGTTTTAATCTGTGGCCAGAAGCAACAGTAACTGCCGTCTTATTGGTCCCGTTACACATTGGCAAACTCACGACGAGACTCGAGGATCGATCGTCGCTTTGTTTCTATAGAAAGATCCCGGAGGATTCTCGGTTCAGAGGTAGCCCGCCTTCTTTGTTGCCCCCGGTGGTTCGCAATATCGCTAGAAAAATAAAGTATCGACATCTTTCTTTATATAATCTCTCGTGCTTTTGAAAGAAGACGAGTTTTCCACTTTTATTCCCATCAGCGCGCACTTACTTCGGGAAAACTTCGAGCGAGTTCAATGTTTGAAAAAGGGGCGGATGGGCGCCCGAAGGAAACACGTTTGAACGCGTTCGCGTATCCATTCGGCTCGCCGTTGTACTTACACCGAAATCCTTTCCTTTCTGCATTTTAATAAATCCCGATGCAGCCGGTACAAAGGAACGTAGATCGAATTCAAACAATGCATAGCAATGCGTCTCTTCCGGTATAACTTCGTTCGACGAAGGATGCTTCGGTAGGATATGGGAATTTTAAAGGATCTAGAAAAATTACATAGCTCACGTAAAATTGTCGAACGTATTTCGGATAAAGGGCACATATTACGGAAACAATATATTGATTACACTCCAAGTCAGTGAAATTTATTCTAGAATTTTTCTACAAATATTAATCAAACATTTTGGGGAATGTGGGAATTGGGACATGTGGGATTTGAGATATGTGGGATTTGGGATATGTGGGATTTGGGATATGTGGGATTTGGGATATGTGGGATTTGGGACATGTGGGATTTGAGATATGTGGGATTTGGGATATGTGGGATTTGGGATATGTGGGATTTGGGATATGTGGGATTTGGGATATGTGGGATTTGGGATATGTGGGATTTGGGATATGTGAGATTTGGGATATGTGGGATTTGGGATATGTGGGATTTGGGATATGTGGGATTTGGGATATGTGGGATGTGGGACATGTGGGATTTGGGACATGTGGGATTTGGGACATGTGGGATTTGGGAAATGTGGGATTTGGGACATGTAGAATTTGGGATATGTGGGATTTGGGACATGTGAGATTTGGGATATGTGGGAATTGGGGAATGTAGGAATTGGAAAATATAGGAATTGGGGAATGTGGGAATTGGGGAACGTGGGAATTGGGAAATATAGGAATTGGGGAATGTGGGAATTGGGAAATGTGGGAATTGGGAAATGTGGGAATTGGGAAATGTGGGAATTGGGGAATGTGGGAATTGAGGAATGTGGGAATTGGGGAATGTGGGAATTGGGGAATGTGGGAATTGGGGAACGTGGGAATTGGGAAATATAGGAATTGGAGAATGTTGAAATTGGGGAATGTGGGAATTGGAGAATATGGTAAATTTAACGGTCAATACAAGTCCATTAAACTTAGCGGCTTTCAATGAAATACGATATTAATGGTTTCGAACGATATATTGATATTAATGATTTCGGGTGAACATTAAACATATGATAAGAGATTGCATTGTTCAAATTTTGCTTTGGAAGATGTTAGAGTAAAAATTTTTTTAAGTTTTGCTACGAAATATGGGACTTGATTTGATGCAATTTTATAACTTCAATATTGTCAGAGCAAGTCTTCATAAGGACTTGAATTTCGTGATTCCTCCGAAGATTGTATCAAATCTTGGGTTTATGGGGGAACAATGTTTCAATTTTTTCTCCCGAAGTAATACAAGAACGTGCTCAGAAGCGTTGATATTTTTTCACTCGAATCACGTTCCAAAATCAGAAAAATCTTGGTCCGAATACGGGTCTCGTTTCCAAGCAACATCCTCCTTATCCGAATTCGCATCGACCGCGGAGAACCGAGGGTAGTTCTATCTTTTTGGGATTTGTGAGAGCTGAAAGAATTATTAATACAATTTTGTCCTCTGCATATTAAAAATACCTACACTAATTATACTTCAAAAAATGGAAGTCTATAAAATTTAAATGGTATGTGTACATACTAAATTTGTGTCGAAAATGGCGGCATCATTTCTTATTGTTATTAAAATTTATTATTAGTAAAATTAGTAGACTATATAGGAGGGAGTGAATGGTTAAGTGCAATTGAGACGAAAATAAAATAAATGTTTGACGTCGATCAGATATAAAGAGCGTAAGTAGAAGTTGTCAGATATAAGATCGATGTCACCGTGCAGATTGTCAGAACGATTCGAAAGGTATGTTCGATCGAGCTAGGGAACAATGCTTAAGTGGCTGTTATCGCGTTTGAGCACAAGCAGCCAGGCGTTCCTGACCCATTTCCGGGAAGGTCCTGCGGGAGGCAATAATACCATCTCCTGTTCGAGCACGTACCACGGATGCTCGGTGAATGGTTCACAAACGATGCAATGAGAATTACATTGTGCATTATCGTAAACGCCTCACGCTCGATTGTCTTGAAAACGTCTGTCGAGTAATTACTCCTTGATTGAAAATGAAAATCGTTAAATATTATATTTCAGGCAGGTAACGCGATACTTGCGATGTAAACGTTCACGGTACTTTTTTAAAAATTAATTGATAAGTATTGATTACATCGAAATATTTTTGATAATCAGTTGGGAATTTCTGGCGTGATTTGATTATTTAAATCGGGTTAAATCATTTATACTTTAAATATATTTTAAGCTAGTATGTAACAGAATCTGAGCAAATCTAATTTAACATAGCCTTTACTATGTGTAACCTAGTCTAACCTAATAAAGGCTAAACTAACCTAATCTGGTTTTACCTAATTATGAGGTAATTCTGACATAACCTAAACTAAGATAACCTGACAGATTTCTATCCAACTATAAGATAATCTAACCTAGAAGTTAACATAGTCTAACTTAATCGAACTTAATCCTAACCTAAACTTACCTCCTGAACCAAAACTTACCCTAGTAGCATGTATTTTTTCAGAGTTAAACGAATCTCGAAGTGTTCGAAATTATTCCGAGAGATATGCGTTAAAGCGATGCACAATTTGCTTCAGTTTTAGTCAAATGCATGCAATTAGGTGTTCCGCGCGACAACCGTATAGATAAATTGTGCCAACGCAATTTCGCACGGTTTAATTACTAATAAAACTAGAGCGATAATAATCACGGACTGATCGTCGCGCGATATCGTGATAACTGAAATTTCAATAGCTGATTCGGCAGAGTTGGCATTAGATGCGTTATCGCTATCATCTGGGGATACTCGGAACGCGAGGAATATTAAATTTTAGTGCTTTCGGGCTCGCATCGAGAGCCACCGGCCGAAAGTCACTTTAGCTCGGCTACGGTGTACCATCGAAACTGATAAAGGATTCGATTCGATTTCCTGCTGTGAGTTTTCATTTTTGAACAAAAAAAAAAATGTTACAGAATGTATGGAAATATTGTTCGTTATCTCTTTTAAAGTGATTTACATCGGGTTCTATGTTTTTTTCACTTCATCTCTATGGTATTTAAAATCATCTTGAGATATGCTTATTAAGTATGAATACGTTTCAGATCTTTGATAATTTTGTAGACACTTATTCATTAAGTGTCTACTTATTCATTAAGCAACTATGTTGTTGCAGGGACACTATAATTGTAATCAGATTCTATCACATTACGTCACATATTGAATTGTATATCTATTTGTATCATGCTTTATCATATTATATCATACCTGTATTACGTCACATCACTCTATGTTATTATGTTATATACAGTCATATTATAATATGCGATGATCACTCTATGTTATTATGTCATACCATATATAATCATATTATAATACATTGTCACACATGTGATGATCATCCTATGGTATTATGTCATATCATATGCAGTAATATTATAATACATTGTCACACATGTGATGATCATCCTATGTTATTATGTCATACCATATATAGTCATATTATAATACATTGTCACACATGTGATGATCATCCTATGGTATTATGTCATATCATATGCAGTCATATTATAATACATTGTCACACATGTGATGATCATCCTATGATATTATGTCATATCATATGCAGTCATATTATAATACATTGTTACACATAATATTATAACATATAACATATGATATAATACATGATATAACATATGATATAATATGTCATGACGTAACATATAACCATATTGTTAATATATCACATATCACGTATCGTATCATACTATTTATTTAATAAAAGCTGATTAAAAATTTGCAATCCGAGTTGAAAAAGAGAGAATAAAGTGTCTAAAAGAGAAGCGTTGGCGCGAATTTATTCGTCGGAGGTAGCGTAATTCCGTGAGCGGATACCCGGACTTCCGGTTGCCCTTTGTACGAAAGGGATCGACGAATCGACGAGGGAGACTGTGAAACACGACATGCCACCTCGTGTGCTTTCAACGCTCGGCCGAGAGCTTTCCGCTTCATCACGAGGGACGACTTTCACACTGCTGGCCAGCAATTTTCAGCAACGGTCACGAAGAACATTTTTTTCCATCCAAAGATCTGTTTGACGTGTAAAAGAGGTCACACCTCCGGAAATAATATTAAGTACCTGGACGTGTTTGTTACGTAGACGAACGGAACCTTGTATCATGAATTTTGCAGTTTATTTTTTACCACTTCCCGAGTGTTTAACATCCGTAAAATTTTATTACTAATACCGGTATTTGATGAACAGGTGAACAATTTCAACATGTGGGCAAGGGGCAACTTTTTCGGAAATAAAATTTTTCGCGGTTCGTAAATTTAAACCGTTTGGTAGACTCGGAAAGATGGAAAAAAATTCCTCGCAAAAATGATGTGCTTTCGGTTGCTGCATTCCTTTGATTCTGTATCTTATGTGCAATATATATGTTTAATTTGGCGAACATTTATCATGGTTCGCATATCACCGATTCATCAGAATGATGTATGCCCTTTGAAAACGGCTTATTTCGAACGAACTAAATTTTTATTCTATCTCTGAAATTTAGTCTCAAAAGATATAGAATATTTGAATCTGTGGTCTTATTTTTCCTTTACCAATTCCTATAACGAGAGTTATATTTCAACAAGATCTTATAACCTCGATCAATATTTCGAAAAGCGATTTCGGTTATGAAGATTACACCTATCAACCGTTTAATTAAGTCATATACTTATATCGTTATGTATGTGGGTACATTGTATTGTTAAATTTAGCAGAATAATGTGTACGGATTTATGATGTACGCCTCTTATTTGATATTCGCATGTTGCATGCCGCCATTAATACGTTAACTGTCGCAATAAAAGCGGCTGTGTATGGTACGGTATACCTTAATCCTTTCGTTAATCCTTCTGTACGTTTGCATACGAAATTATGATCGTAATTTAGTACACAAAATAATTTCGCCTGCTGTGCGCCTATATTGCTGCGCGTTATACGCGCTATATTGCCACGCATTAAATATTACGTCGATAATGTTTCATATCAGTGCGCGTTAAATAGCCGAATGTCTACATCTGAATGTTCTTTATCATGCGTTATATAGCTACGTGCTATATTGCCACGCGTTATATCGTCATGTGCTATTTCGCCGTGAACCAATATTTCTCACGCATTTACTGTCACGTGTCAACATTTCTAGATACCAATATTTCCACGTGTTATATCGCCACGCTTTATATTGCCACGCGTTATATCGCCACTCGTTATTTCGCTTCGAACCAATATTTCTCACGCGTTGTACCATCGCGTGTCAATATCTCTACGCGTCAATATTCCCACGTGTTATATCGCCACGCTTTATATTGCCACGCGTTATATCGCCACTCGTTATTCCGCCACGAACCAATATTTCTCACGCGTTGTATCATCGCGTGTCAGTATCTCTAAGTGTCAATATTTCCACGTGTTATATCGCCACGCTTTATATTTGCACGTGTTATATCGCCACGCGTTATATTGCCATGCGTCAATATCTCCACGTGTTATATCGCCACGCACCAATATATCTACATGTCAACATTTCTACATGTTATATCATCACATACTGTTTCGTCGCGCGTCAGTTTTCCCCACATGTTATATCACCACACCCTATATCATCACACGTTAAGAAAGCTGTTATCGTCATTAATAAATGTAAAAGTTGAAGTGAAGTGTTTATTCAATAATTGTATCCCCTCTTTACCTTTCAAGAGTGGAACAAATGTTCTCAACAAAACACGTACTAAAAAGCACTACAAAACATGTAAGTCACAGATACGAAGGCTAATATCGTTTATATCGATCGAATTCTGTTGTATTCTTCCATAATCGATCGTAATCCAATGTTACGAGCGAAATGTCCACTGATCAGATAAACAAACCTCTCAATCGAACGACTAGTCTCCACTGGGGAGGCAAACAAAAGTCGATAAAATAATAACGCGAATGCGTTTGTCACTTGGCATTTCGCTCGAAGAAGTCGTTTATTCGATCGTTCGCAAAGCCTTTTCTGAAAATATGATACCGGAAACGATGCTTTCAGCGGGAACGTTTATAGACGAACACGGGAAACCAAGGCGATCCGAGATTATTCGAGTCGACAGGATGGGGTGAGCAACGTTACTTCGTGACTTTAAACTTTTCCTCCGATAACGAGGGCCACGGACTTCCAAGGAATTTCATCGACATTCAATTGAACTCTCCTTTCATCCGTGAAAGGTGAAGGGTAACCTGAAACTATTTAATCGGACGCGTTCGTTACGCTGCAAGCACGTTGATTGATAATTGTACGGCAAGAATTTCTGCAACGTTAATACAACCTTTGTACGTAATGTTTTGAAATTAAGTTCACGGGAGTTGTAAAATAAAATAGTTGCTAGAGACCGTTACGTGATTACGTGAAATTACGGCGTTCTCCGCGTTCTAATTTTATTTAATGTCCGACGAAATGATCAAAAATGAAACGTGCCAATTATCTTCGTTCTGCTTACGAGAATTTGTTGAACGTTTCCTCTAATTTGTAATTTTAGAAATTTATTGGGAAATATAGACATTACGTATTTTCTAATTTTTTAATTTTCAAGTTTGCAAAATTAATAACTTTTTTGTTTGGATATTTGATAATTAGAAATTTAGAAATTTTTCAACTTCGATATTTACAAAAATTTCCTTTCGAATTTTGAAAGTAAGAAATTGATCACATATCCACAGATGCAGAAGATTTGCATGTTTAGCCCGAACATTAGAAGAAACACGGTTTCCGGCGTCCTTCATCCCGAATTCCCCGACAAAGTGAAAATCAATAAACAAAATTACGAGCGTATAAATTTGAACGCGAACATGCTCGATACAAATGGCGCTGATTTCTTTTCAGTATTTATGAATCGATCGATCCAGCAACGTAGAGTTGTTTAATTTAACGTGGATTGCATGGAAATTTGCAGCTTACGTGCTGCTGGGAATTTACTATCGGTTCAAATAAAATCGACGAGGGAGATCTGTCCACGGTAAATCATGGTTATCACGATTTACAGTTATTATGTTTTATTTCCCATATCCATCAGGCATTTATACATTACGTTATCCTAATTTCGGATCTGTCTCAAAAATGTTAACTATCGAATGAAATTAGAATGGGAAGAAAGGAAATTACACGACGTAAATGATTAGTGTAAGCTCGTTTCGACCATAAGCCGGTTGAACTTAATTGTATGCTCGCGGACTAAGTAATTTACATCCTCGACATGGCAATAAAACACTTTTTGTCGCGTCAGCATGCACTGAACTTTCGATGATATGCTACTCCGTGGTTACTGCAAACTTCATGGTGGAAGAACTCGCATTCTGCAGTGTCTCAGACATCTTCGAGGAGACACCCACTTTGTCGTTCGCTTCTGGTAGCTCCATAGCCTGTAATTAGAGATGCCAAACATCGTAGACGTTTCCCTTGCATAATTTGTTAGATCGTTAACGACACTGGTAAATTAGAAGCGAAATATCAAAATCATAAATCATAACCTCAAAAATTTTGTTTCTTGCCATTAAGGCACATTGAAAGCACTCTTTCAATACTAATCAGTATTTGATATCTTAACAATTATTCTTTGCTCTATTTCTGTATGGATTTTATTTACTCAAAATTTATTTTGGTCTCTGTCTAAAATGGGGTGATGTAACTTTTCATTACAGGTATCTCTAACAGGAATTCTTCTTGCATGTTTGTAGATCAAATTTAAATATAAAATGTAAGAATTTAATATTTATTAGAAGTACAGGTTTTTAAAAGAGAAAATTTGAACAGCAAAAAAGGGGTTGGTCCTTGAATCTCAATCTTCATATCGGATTTCTTTAAACGGATCTACTAGCTCTTAGTTCAATCTTAGTTCAATCTTTTAAACCTCTAAAATAGTCCTTAAAAAATAGAAATAGTCTATTTTCCTACTTAGTACCAATTTGCAGCATCACAGCAAAGTTGAATGAAATTGAATGAAATCAAATTAAATGAAACTGAATTAAATTAGACTTTATAAAGTTGAATCGAATTAAATTTCAATGACGCTACTCGACAACTTTCTTGGAGGTTAACTTCGAACTTGGAGGATTAATAAATCATCATAAGACTTCCGTAAATTCGCAGCTGGAGTTAATTCGAGCGAGAGAAAGAAGGGAGGTGATTGTAGATCAGGAAGTGTTTTTCTCTCGGGGTCGAAATTAGAAGGGGACGGTGTGAGTGTAGGATGTGCGTCAGAGGGTGGACAGGAGCTGGTGCTGTTACTACGAAAGGGCGGAAAAGGCAGTGGGGTTGGAACGGATCGAGAATCTGGTAGGACGTAGCCACCCCCTTTATCAAAGGCCTTGGCACTTTGCCACCTCGCACCGCATAATGAAGCAGCACGTTGGGCTTCGGTTATAGCGGCGCCGGGGTTTGTGTTTTGCCTTCCGTAGAATGGTTTATTGTGTCGCGAGACCACCCTTCTCCTCCCAGCTTCTCCACGAACCAACTCCTCATCCGCGACAATCGCATCGACATTCGTTGCCTTGTGCTCGACAGCCACGCTGAACAAAGGAAGCACGTGTAGCCGTTAATAGACCTTATTCAACGATGGAATCAAGTTCAATACGTACACTGGCGAGTTCAATAAGGAAAATTTACCTGAATAGTAGAAATTTATTAACGCGAAAAGCTTACTGCTTTCTACTACTATATTTTGGAAATTTAGGGGTGGGTTAATATTCTAAATTGGAAATTTTGGGGGTCGTTGTACTTCAGTTTAGATATTAATGAGATGGAGAATATTCAAATTTAGAGGTGCAGGAGCCTGTGAATTTAAATATTTTGGAGTTTGTAAATGTTCAAATTTAGAATCTTAAGAGTTTGTAGAGAGTTAGCATAGAAATTGTAAATTTGGAAATTAGACAAGGAATCAATGTTATAACCTACCCTTAAAATTTAATAATCCCGAAGTTTCGAAACGACGAATACCAAGATTTCAATATTTGCACTCCATTAAACCTTGTAAACAATAAGTGGACTCTGTAATATAATAAACAACCGAAGGTTCCAATATCACTTCAAGATAAAGGAAATAGAACGGAATGTATCTTTGTTACAGAAACAAAAATCAAGAACAAACAGTATTATCATTGTTCATAAATGTAAATAAACATGACTAATGGTGTAGAACATCCGTATATTTATTTGAGGTCATATTATTGATGTATGGAATGTCTGATAAATTTATCGCCGCACGATATACACATATGAGAAGAAATGTTACTTGTGTACGCTCATCATGAATTTTCTTATGAATACGATAATTATTTGTGTACGTTTGATAAGGATAACAGGATCAACGATAGTGCACGGCTTAAAGAGAACCGCTTTGTACATCGTATGTCCGTAATTGAAAAATATGTGTCTGGAGAACGAATGCAAATGGAAGTACTCTTAGGGAAGGAGAGAATGTCGTTTAACCAATTGACTTCTTCATGCAAGGTAGTAGGAGGCGAGATCTATCGCTGCTGATATGTTGGACATCAAGATTCAGCACATGTAGGTTTAGTTATGGTAGATTTAGAAATTTTGTAATTTGAGAATTTGGAATGGTGAATATTTTTAATTTGGGAATGTGGGAATTGGGGAATGTGGGAATTGGGGAATGTGGAAATTGGGGAATGCTGGAATTAGGGAATGTGGGATTTGGGACATTTGGGATTTGGGATATGTGGGATTTGGGACATGTGGGACTCGGGATATGTGAGACTTGGGACGTGTAGGATTGGGGAAGGTGGGAATTGGGAAATGCTGGAATTGGGGAATGTAGGAATTGGGGAATGTGGGAATGGGGGATGTGGGAATTGGAGAATGTGAGAATTGGAGAATGTGGGATTTGGGACATTTGGGATTTGGGACATGTGGGATTTGGGACATGTGGGACTCGGGATATGTGAGACTTGTGACGTGTAAGATTGGGGAAGGTGGGAATTGGGGAATGTAGGAATTGGGGAATGTGGGAATTGGGGGATGTGGGAATTGGAGAATGTGAGAATTGGAGAATGTGGGATTTGGGACATTTGGGATTTGGGACATTTGGGATTTGGGATATGTGGGATTTGGGATATGTGGGATTTGGGACATGTGGGACTCGGGATATGTGAGACTTGGGACGTGTAGGATTGGGGAAGGTGGGGATTGGGAAATACTGGAACTGGGGAACGTAGGAATTGGGGAATGTAGGAATTGGGGAATGTGGGAATTGGAGAATGTGGGAATTGGGAAATGCTAGAATTGGGAAATGCGGAAATTGAGCACAGATATAGTTACTCAGCGCGCTGCGAACAATGCGATGAATATTTAATCTCTTCAATAATTCATGACCACTGATCCAACAATGGCTTTGTTACAAAAGAAGGCAACATTCAGCGAAATATTTATCAATCAAGTTCGGTTATATAAGTGACACGTCAAGAAGAGGTCGGTCAGTTTCTGTTCTGCAGCGGTGCAGCAATTACTCGAGTGAGACAGGTATTAATCATTTTTAAAATGCATGATTAAAAACATATTTCTTAAACCAATTTTTTCACTTCTTACAAAAATAGAGGCACTTGTAAAATATACAATTTTCTACTAGTATAATTTTATGATATCCACAATTTTCTTTCTTTAGACAATTATTATTTCATTAAATTAACGTTTTGATGTCGTGGAGTTATCAGAGGTCAGTGACTAAATTTCATATAAAGACGACACCTGTTATGTTGCCGCCGAAAGCAATTATAGCAAGATCGACTTTGATCGGTGCAATAGTACATTATTTACAAACGATCGCTCCATGATTCATCATTAGTTTACAGTCTCTCGTGTCCACGAACATTTAATATAGTTTTTATCGTAATTCTAGTAAGAACGTTTCTAATGGTGCGCTATTATCTGACACGTTCGATGTAGAATATAACTCGTGATAAATTCTGGATAAAACTGGAAATAAATAATCGGAAAAGGAAGAGAGAATATATGGGCCAAAGATATCCATTGCAAAGATCTATGACTAAAAATAAAAAAAGGACCGACCGGACTGAACTATACGAGAAAATTCATGAGAAAAAATAACATTAATCAATTTATTTCCAGCTCAAATCGTTGTAAAAATACGTGGGGATTAACGGATAGGTTAGAAATTCAACGACTGTAATTTACGATCGTATAAATTCTATCAATCAAAAGCAAGTCACAAATCATTTCCTCTTAATTAAAACTTTTACTCTAAAAAACAGTTAAAAAGACTTCCAACGAAAGACTGAAAAATTTCACAAAAATATAAAATTGTGCGACAAATTTTTAATACAATACCCAAATTAAGAGACGCATATTTACTCTACAGTGACAAAATACGATGCAGAACTAATCACCGACTTTTCTGAACTCCCATCTGATTTCGCCCACGTTCAATGACTTTTTATCAAACAATCACGGTAACACGTACCGTGTTACGTATAAATTAAACGGTCTCGTGTTACACTTGATTGGACGATCGCATAAACGTATTTACCGCGATAAGGGCAATTTTCACAGCGAACCACGTGCGCGCTAATCGGGGAATAAAGCCCAGCTTAAAGCTATCTTCAACTTCGATCGTTAGTCCAAGTAGCTTGTTAATGCATCCAAATCTCGTGATTTTAATGCTTGTTATCGATGTGCATGTAATTGTCCATTTTCTTCGAGCAAATTGGCTGTAATTGTAATTGGAAACGCGATGGTGTGGAATTTCGAAGGAAATATACCTCTTCCGATATGTGGATATTGATCTACAAGTTGATATGGAGGATTGCTGATTGTGTACGTGTTTGACTACGTGTATAAGAGGTGATATTGAGTGGGGTGATACATAGCGTTGATGTGGAGATTGTAGAAGTATCGAAGATACGATGCGTTGGAATTACAACGCGTCGGAATTATAGAGTGCAGAAGTCACAGTTCGTCGATATCGCCACACCTCAAAATCACAGCGCAACAATATCACAACGTATCAGCATCATAACGCGTTAAAATTACAGTGCCCTGAAATCACAATGCGATGAAATCACAGCGAGATAATATCACAACGCGTCGAAATCACAGCGCGCCAAAATTACAATATGTTGAAATCATAGCGCGCTGAGATCACAACGCGTCGAAATTACAGTGCGCCAATATCATAACGCGTCAGAATTACAGCGCATCGAAATCACAACGCGTCAGAATTACAGCGCGTCAAAATCTCAGCGCACCGAAATCACAACGCGTCAGAATTACACCACGTCAAAATCTCAGTGCGTTGAAATCTCAGCGCGTCGAAATCACACCGCGTAAGAATTACAGCGCATCGAAATTACAGCGCTCCAATATCACAACGCGTCAGAATTATGGCGCGTGGAAATCACAACGCGTGAGAACTATAACGCGTCGAAATTACAATGCGTCAGAATTACAGTGCGTCGAAATTTCAGCGCGCCGAAATCACATCGCGTCAGAATTACACCACGTCAAAATCTCACTGCGTTGAAATCTCAGCGCGTCGAAATCACACCGCGTCAGAATTACAGCGCGTCGAAATTACAGCGCTCCAATATCACAACGCGTCAGAATTGTGGCGCGTCGAAATCACAACGCATCAGAACTACAACGCGTCGAAATTGCAACGTGTCAGAATTACAGCGCGTCGAAATCTCAGCGCGCCGAAATCACAACGCGTCAGAATTACACTGCGTCAAAATTCAGTGCGTTGAAATCTCAGCGCGCCGAAATCATAACGCGTCGAAATTACAGCGCGTCGAAATCACAACATATCAGAATTACAACGCGTCGAAATTACCGCGCGTCGATATTTCATTCTTGATACTACAACTCTTCATACATATAACCCATCACCAACTCAACACATGACAATTTACGAAAGAATTTTTAGTCAGCACTCAATGATGAATTTTCAATCGCATTCGTCAATCAGTGCGTATGAAAGTTCACACAAAGTGTATCTCCTTCAAGTGGCACCGCGATATGGCAATATACCGAGAGTCTACATATACGATATACTAAACCTTGATTCCATACTAAAAATTTGTAAACAGTCGTTTATCAAAGTTCATGTGTATCATATTATATGTAGATTGAAAAAAAGAAGAAAGAAAGTAAAGAATGTATTATGTATCTGTTTCAATTCGTTTTTTAAAAATGTAACAAGTGATACGAATTGTATTGCCATGTACGCTCTCAAAAATTGACCTCTGATTAAGAATATTCAAGCTCGATATCACGAATGTCGATATAGCATCATTTGGAGTACAACCGAAATTCTACTGAGAATCGTCCGATCACGATTATTGCTACGATTATTGGGAAGTTTATTCGTATCAGTCAATATGTAACAGTCAACACATTCTCTCGTCAAAATTGAGCAAACACGTCAATGATTGTGTTAATTACCTGGCGATATCGCAGCGGAAAGTTCCAGTTATTATTAGTTATTATTATCCAGTTCGCCATGATGGCGAACTATAATTAATAAACAGGAAATGTTATTCGTAATAGCTACATTCGAATTTTACGTTCGAATGTTAGATCGTATGGAAATTTTCTTGCAAAGGAATTTGAAGCAAATAAGGATTCTGTTTTTCACAATTATCAAATTGTTGTTACGAGAATCGCAGCAAATATTCATGGAGAACTTTCGTCCTTATTTTCTCCGCAAAAGTTCAGTATGTCGACGGTAGCCAATCAACGAGACCCTATTTACCGAACTTCCTTGATGTTGACTGGAAACACGACGGCGAAGAAGTGGAAACTTTTTTATCGCATTATCTCGCAAGAAAGAGCCGAATTACCTCTGACAATGAGCGAAGTGAGAAGCTCGGTTGCCGCGGCAACATTTCTTAATCATATTTCAATTAAGGAGACCTAAGGTACGACGTTGGTGTACAGAATCCGGCAACGCGAGCTTTAAAGATGAAACTCTCGAGCAAAACAGAAAGAGAGACAGCAAAACCGGCGACCAATTTGTTAATTGCACCCATTAAGATATCGAATTAACCCTCGAACGTCGATATAAATTATACTGCTTCATTTTTATAGTTTCAATTTTAAATTACTTCCTAGATGGAAACAGTGGAAAATGTAACTTTCAAATTCAGGTACCATTTATTTTCTCTAGTAATTTTAAATCAACAGTAGAATTTCAATTTCATTTTACGCACCACTTTATTTTCGGTATTCTTTACATTCTTTTATAATTTCACGTTGGACGGCAAAAAATTTCATTTGATTTTAAGTTTTCTAATTTTGAAAGGAGCTGGCGGGAAACTGTGGAAATTTAAATATTAATTTATTCACATTTTGTGTAGTTCGGGCTTTGTACGATTTCTACTGAATTTCAACTTTTAACGTTTCCTTATTTGGAAATAATTTTAACATTAAAATTGTTTGAACTGTAAATTTAAAAATTGACGGGGAAATGTTTTGACTTTAATTTCGAACGCTATTTCGATAATTCGAGAGTTACTCATAGTGAAACTATCAATTTATTCATTGATGAGAATTCATCTTTTTCTTAAATTTCTAAATACTCAAACTTCCAATATTTCAATTCCTTAAATTCCACATTCCCCAATTCTAAATTTTTCTAATTCCCACAATCCCCAATTTCAACTTTCCCCAATTCCCACATTTCCTAATTCCAGCATTCCCCAATTCCCACATTTCCCAATTCCCACATTTCCCAATTCCCACATTCCCCACTTCCCACATTCCCCAATTTCCACATTCCCCAATTCCCACATTCCCCAATTTCCACATTCCCCAATTCCCACATTCCTCAATTCTCACATTCCCCAATTTCCACATTCTCCAATTCCCACATTTCCAATTCTCACATTCCACAATTCCCACATTCCCCAATTCCCACATTCCCCAATTCCCACATTCCCCATTTTCCACATTCCCCAATTCCCACAATCCTCAATTCCAACTTTCCCCAATTTCCACATTCTCCAATTCCCACATTCCCCAAATCCCACATTCCCCAATTTCCACATTCCCCAATTCCCACATTCCCCAATTCCCACATTCCCCAATTCCCAAACTTCCGAATTCTAGAGCTCAAGAATTCTCAAGTTCTCAAATTCCTAAATCGCCAAATTCTCAAGTTCCCAAATTCTAAAGTTCCCAAAATTCTCAAGGTCCCAAATTCTCAAGTTCCCAAATTCTCAAGGTTCTAAATTTCCAAATCCCCAAATTCCCATATTCCTAAACCCTAAATCCCCAAAACCCCTAAACTCCTATGTCCCTAAACCTCTAAACCCCCATACCTCTACACCCCTCTAACCGTAAACTCCTAAATCCCCAAATTCCCAAAAGAGAAAATTACTGTACTCTAACCGTAAACCCTTAAATCCCCAAATTCCCAAAAGAGAAAATTGCTGTAATCAACGTCGACAGCGTTATATAAGATTTTTACATTTTCAAGTAGTCTTTAAATCCCCGTCGTTCTGCATAATGGAATTATATTTGTCCTGATTTGCATGGATGCGACTGTCGCTCGTATAATGTAGCCTATCTATCACGGAAAATATCCCTTGATCCAGTTTCTTCGCAAACAGTCGTAAAACTGTGTCTCCTCGAGCGATACGGCGGTCGTGCAACATGTTTCGTCTCAGGATATCGAGAAACAAAATGGAGAAAATGGTCTGCGTCAGACAAAAACTTTTCCTGTTAGTGTCACTGATTTTCTACATTGCTCACATCCACGTAACGAGGTAGAAATTGGGACGTTTCTTACCTTCATGATATACACGAACCTTTATTTTGTAGAATAGGGGACGTAGAGGTTAGGATATTTCGTGTTTCATAGAAATTTAGCGGTTTTTTAATATTTCGGGGAACAATTTTTAATAGTAAAAAATTTTTCTTAAATTTTCAAGGATTTAATTCTCAAAGAATAAAATTGTCATAGTTTCTAATTTTCAAATTTCCAAATTTTTAAGTTTCCAAATTCTCATAGTTCCAAATTTTCAAATTTCCGAATTCTCAAAGTTTTAAATTCTTATAGTGCCAAATTCTCAAATTTCCGAATTCTCAAAGTTCCAAATTCTCAAAGTTCTAAATTCTCGAATTTCCAAATTCTTAAATTTCCAAATTCTCAAAGTTCTAAATTCTCGAATTTTCAAATTCTCAAATTTCCAAATTGTCAAAGTTCCAAATTCTCAAGTTTCCAAATTCTCATTGTTCCAAATTCTCAAATTTCCTAATTCTTACAATTCCAATTCCCCATAATTCCCAGTATTCAATTTAATTTAATTCCCCTATTCGACATTATTCTATAAATAAATCTATCATTCTCAAAATAGAATTTCTATTTCCAATTCCAGCTAACACAAGCATCCAAGCATTCTTCTGACCATCACAAATATCCTCCTTAACAATTTCAAGGTCTCCAAATGGGAGAAACCTGTTAATCCCGTTTATTTTCCTCATTTCAACTCCTCGAATCTGCAGTAGTTGCATACGGGTTTAATCGATGTATACCGTTACGAATCGATTCAGTTTCTAATAAACTCATCAAGAAAATCACGCGGGTAATCCCTCTTAACTGTACAAATCTCTGCACGTGATTGGAAAAATTGTGTCCGGAGGTGTGAACCACTGAAGTATTCGATCGAGCGATAAAAAAATAATATCGGTAAATAATATCGAGAGTTGTTGATAATATTGCTTTAATGTTAATTACTTACAGTTGTAGATAATATCGTGCCGTAAAAAAGACAATGTAAACAATTTGTACTCTGTATTATCAAACAGATTCGATAACATGCAAGCGTGAAGTATATAAATGACTCGAATGATAGCCTGGTCCATTTATGTTCCTCAAACAGAAACATGTTCAACACACTGTGGTTGGGGTCTGGTGTGCTTCTTTGCGCTTTGATGTAAGTTGTAATTTATGATATTTTTGTTTAATTTAGATTAAGTGATTTGAGAGATTCTGATTGTTATGAATGGATGGAATTAATGTTAGTAATAGTGAAATTATCAGTGTATTCATTGATGAGAATTCATTATTGTTAAGTTTTGATATTTTGGAATTCCAACATTCCCCAATTCCAACATTTCCCAATTCCCACATTTCCCAATTTACACGTTCCTTAATTCCCATATTCCCCAATTTCCACATTCTCCAATTCCCACATTTCCAATTCTCACATTCCACAATTTCCACATTCCCCAATTCCCACATTCCCCAATTCCCACATTCCCCAATTCCCACATTCCCCAATTCCCACATTCCCCAATTCCCACATTCCCCAATTCCCACATTCCCCAATTGCCACATTCTCAATTCTCACATTTCCCAATTCCCAAGTTTCCCAATTTCTACATTCCCAAATTTCCAACTTCCCAAACTCCCAAATCCCCAACTTTCTAAACCCCTAATTCCCCCAAACCCCTAAACCTCCATACCTCTAGTCTCCTATAACCCTAAATCCCCAAATGTCTAAACCCTCCACCCTCAAATCCAGAACCCCAAATTCCTCAAATTCCAAATTGTCCATTTCAAACAATAACTCCTCACTAGTAAAATTAATTATTAATCAGTATTCCTCTGGCACACTCCGATTGTTTTGCTTCCCAAACTCCTCTCCCACTAACTAACAGCTCCATCTAATATCCATTTCACATTATCTCCTACACAACGAAATTACATTTCGAATAGAAACAAATTCCGTTACAATGTACAAGTTCCATCCTAGAACGATGACATTTAAGAGCAGAGTTACTCGCTTCAACATCAAGTTCCAATAAGATTGTCTTTTCTAGTTCCGCGAGGGGCGAATTGGTGAAGGAGAATGAGAAATACCTACATTTCCCCCCAAACTTTCTCTTGGGAGCTGCGACAGCGGCATATCAAATAGAAGGAGCCTGGAACGTGAGCGGTAGGTTTCTCAAATTCAAATTTCCAGCCCCGAGATCGACAAACCTCTTTCTAACAGTCTGTACCTTGAAAACGCAGACAAAGGCGAAAGTACTTGGGATCGATTCAGTCATACAAAGGGTAACCATGTTTACCACAACGAAACCGGGGATGTTGCGGCCAACTCTTATTACAAGTACCACGAAGACATCGCCATTCTCAAGCAACTTGGGGTAAATATCCTTTGATACGTACTGTTAGAGAAACTTTTCCATTTGCTTCGATGACTGATGATCTCTTTTATGTAACTCTGATAGTACAGCGAAATCATTTACATGGAGAGTTTTTGTCGAAGTTATCAAGAATTTCTGATTACTGTTGTGGTTAGTGAATGTATATGTACTGATATTTGTTAGAACGTATGTGCTAATACGTAGCTAATGTTAAAGGTGAGCTTGAGCTGACACTTGAGTATTCTGTGCAACTCCTCCACATAGAACAGTATCAATATGACGTTCTGATGTTCAAACTGATCACTCGAAACGTTTATTTATTGTTCTTATTCTTTGGCTCAGTTGTTGTGCCTGTCTATGTATCCATTTTTCTAATCTGACCAAGTGAGGTCCATAGGTCAGGTAGTAGTGTGGCCGAAGATCAAGGTAGACCCTTAGGTCAGCCTCTTACGTACCAGACTGAAGGTTGTGGAGAGTATGCATCCAAATATGTGCAAAATTCGATAAAAATATACTTGCAAAAGTTAGTCAATGTAAGTAGGACTTGCTGTGGATAATTTGGGATGATTAATATCAAACTTGTAATATGTAATATTATAACAAAACTTGATGACTTGAATAGGTCTGAACCAAATAATCCTGACAGTCAATTAAAAATTCTGAAATAACAATCCCCACTTTGCTAATAAACTGAACAAATCCTCTGTACAACACAATTATTAAAAATGTGTCTATTAAAAATATCCAACAGTTCAAGGCCTACCGTATGTCCCTGAGCTGGCCCCGAATCCTCCCAACAGGCTTCTCGAACAAGATCAGCAAGGATGGCATCGAATACTACCACAAGGTGATCGACGCCCTGTTGGCGAACGGTATCGAGCCCATGGTCACGCTCTATCACTGGGACCATCCCCAAGTTTTAGAAGACGCAGGTGGTTGGTTAAACTCCGAGATGGTCGAATGGTTCGCCGATTACGCGAGGGTGGTCTTCAACGAATTTGCACCGAAGGTGAAGAAGTTTATCCCCGTAAACGAGCCGCAGGAGATCTGCAGAAATGGCTACTCTTATGGGTATCATGCTCCCGGTAAAAGGTTGCATGGTATCGGCGAATATCTCTGCGTTCACAACGTGCTGAAGGCACATGCCAGAACTTATAGAATCTACGAAAAAGAATTTAAGAAACAATACAGGGGTGAAGTTGGTGTACTGAATAATGTTTTGGGTTATATACCGAAAACGCCTAACGACGAAGTAGCTGCGGAGATCGCATTCCAGTTCAATGGCGGGTGGATATTGAACCCGGTGCTTTCGAAAAAGGGGGACTATCCAGCTGTCATGAAGGAGTTCATTAAACAAAAGAGTCTCGCACAGGGATACAGCAAGTCACGTTTGCCTGAGTTTGATGCCGATTGGATCGAATATATACGGTAATCATTTTATGTTTCAGTGAACTCTTGTTATCTTTGATAGTTGAGAGATGTTGTGTTCTTAATGTAGCTAGGTTTGTGATAATTCTATCCAGTAACTCATCCAGGTGTAATTCTACGCGCCGAGTACTCTACGCGCCGACTACTCTACGCGCCGATTACTCTGCGCACCGTGGTCTCTACGCGCCGAGTACTCTACGCACCGAGTACTCTACGCGTCGAATATTCTAAGCGCAGAGTACTCCACGCAGCGAGTACTCTACGCGTCGATTACTCGGCGCACCGAGGTCCTTACGCGCCGAATACTTTGCGCACCGTATACTCTACGCGTCGAATATTCTACGCGCAGAGTACTCCACGCACCGAGTACTCTACGCGTCGAATATTCTACGGGCAGAGTACTCTACGCACCGACTACTCTACGCATCGATTACTCTGCGCACCGAGGTCTCTACGCGCCAAATACTTTATGCACTGTATACCCTACGCGTCGAATATTCTACGCGCCGAATACTCTACGCGTCGTATATGCTACGCGCCGAGTACTCTACGCGCCAAATACTCTGCAAGCACAGAATTCTATACGCCGCTTATTAAATGCGTCCCAACCTTAACGTGCCATAAATTTAATGCGAATCGAAAATACTAAATAAGCAAGACTCATGGCAGTTTTCAGTGTTTCTTAATTTTATTTATGAAAGCAGATGACATTTTTCTCTGAATATCTAAATTCGTAACTTCGTGAATCTTTCAATTTTTAAATGACAAAATTTCTGAATTGTAGAGGAACAGCTGATTTCTTGGCTCTGAACCACTACTCCTCAAAACTGGTAGAAAATGGCACCTTCGGAGAAATCCCCTCACAAGACAACGATCAAATGGTTGTTTTCTCCGTAGATGAATCCTGGAATTCTTCAGCCTCAGCCTGGTTGAAAGTGAGTACTTTTCTCTGGTTCCAATTACGTATCATATTTTCGCAATAAAAAAACTGGATCAACACTTATATTCGCAGCAAACATTCCACGTATAATGTATTATTAAAGCAATGCCAAATATTGAATTTTTATCTAGTTCCAATTTAACTCGATGTGTAAAGGATAAATTATCTCATACAATATCAATAATGTACGGAATTTGTGTTCTCTTTCCTGTTATTAAATATTTAACGCAATAAATCTGTTACCTTTTGTTACACGAAGCATTAATCATCGAGTTCAATATTTAAACGGCCTTTCCAATTTAACTACGGTTTAGTGATTCATGAAATTCATTAATTTTGATTGTTATTTTGAATACAGGTTATGCCTGAAGGATTTGGACTGAGTCTGCGCAAGTTGCAGGAACATTACGGAAGTATACCTATATACATCACCGAGAATGGTTTCTCTGACCATGGAACGATCGATGACTATGACAGGATCGAATACTATCGCCAGTACTTAAAACAGATGCTCCTCGCCATGTATGTCGACGGAGTTAATGTGCAAGGATACATAACGTGGTCTTTCATGGACAACTTTGAATGGAACAGAGGATACCAGTACGTATTTAATCAATTTATCGATCAATATATTGCGAAATCATATTTCAAGTTTACACGGTTAATTTTATTACTGATCGAATACCGAATATCGAATATTTCATGCATCGTAAAGCAGCCTACGTTGTTTGATATTCTAAAAATTTACCGAACATGAATTTCGAATTTGTACGCAAAAATAGTTGCTAAAATAGTTGCTTCCAACATATTTCACTTCGGTTTTACAACCTCGAATCGCGTGTTTGTACGCTTTTACAAACACGAATGAAGTTCAAAGCGTCTTGTTATCTTTCAAAGAAATTATCTGTATGTGCATATCGTTTTAAATAAATAACGCGCGTGGTAAATAGTAAATACACATGTTTTAATTTGCAGCGAACGCTTCGGCATCGTGTCGGTTAACTTCGACGATCCGAACAGGCCGCGAACTTTGAAGAAGTCGGCGCTGTGGTGGCAGAAAGTTATCAGCGAAGGAAAACTCGACGTCACGTTGTAATAACATGAACTACAGTAATTTGTAAATAATCATTTATTTCAAATTTCATACGCATGTACTGATCACTCAATAAAATAGTATTTTCGTCCGTTATTTATTTTGGTTCTAATAAATTTCAATTTGAATCACTGTTGGGTGATAGTTGGGTATTTGGGGATTTGAGGGGTTGGAGATTGGAAAGATTCGGGTTTTGAGGATTTAGGGATTTGGAGAGGTAGAGATTTGGGAGTTTAGGAATGGGGAGTGTTAGGGATTGGGGATTTGGGGAGGTGTGGATTTGGGCAGATATGGATTTGGGGAGATATGAATTTGGGGAGAAATGGATTTGGGGAGATAGGGATTTGGGGAGATAGGGATTTGGGGAGATAGGGATTTGGGGAGATAGGGATTTGGGGAGATAGGGATTTGGGAGATTTGGAACTTGGGAGATTTGGAACTTGGGAGATATGGAACTTGGGAGATATGGAAACTTGGGAGATTTGGAATTTGGGAGATTTGGAATTTGAGAGATTTGGAACTTGTGAGATTCGAAACTTGGGAGATATGGAACTTGGGAGATTTGGAACTTGGGAGATTCGGAACTTGGGAGATATGGAACTTGGGAGATATGGAACTTGGGAGGTATGGAAACTTGGGAGATTTGGAATTTGGGAGATTTGGAATTTGAGAGATTTGGAATTTGTGAGATTCGGAACTTGGGGGATTTGGAACTTGGGAGATATGGAACTTGGGAGATATGGAACTTGGGAGATTCGGAACTCGGGAGATATGGAACTTGGGAGATTGGAAACTTGGTTGATTTGGAACTTGTGAGATTTGGAACTTGGGAGATATGGAACTTGGGAGATTGGAAATTTGGGAGATATGGATTTGGGGAGGTGTGGATTTGTGGAGATATGGATTCGGGGAGAAATGGATTTGAGGATGTGTGAATTTGGGAAGATAATAACTTGTGAAGTTAGTAATTTGAGAAATTAAAACATTGAGAAGCTTGAGACTTGCATTAGATATTTGAGAAGTCAGCTACTTCAAAAGCTTGAAAACTCACCATTCTACATCCACAAATACTAAAGAATTTTTAAATAGTAGTCTTCATAAACATAATAACAAATTTTGCTCTTCATAAACATAAGAACAAATCATAGTCTCCATACAAATTCAAAAATTTCTAAATATTCACCAAATTAAGTATACTATCATGCACAGTATCGGACCCCTAGTAATATCTGTCCGCGTTTTAACCCCATCCGTATTGGAAGATCGAATGGTCGGCGGTTGAGATAAGGCGTCAGGTACGAAGGGATAGAGATAAGGGTTCGAGTTGTAAATGCTCGAGTTCTTATCTCGTTTGTGCAGCTTCCTATTCATCTCGGTTGGCAGCAAAAAACGGAAGGGAAAGGAAAATAGAGGATCTCGAATCACCAAGCAGAATATCCAGCAATTATCTGCGAACGCGCGTTACTTGGCAGGGAAGGCGGTCCGAAAACGTCGACGAAACAATCGAATACGGACACGCGTTGGATCAATTGCCTCTCCTAATGGACGACACGATGATTTATAGGGAAGATACGTTTGATGCGTTATCCTGTACCGGTGGTGAACGCGTGTTGCCCATATAACCGAGAAACGTTCAATTCGATGCAAATTGGGAACAATTCAGAAGGTACCTGGTTCGCTGGCAATTGACTTGAAAGCGGCTCGAGCGTGCTTCAAACGATCATGTTGCTCGAAACATTTCATACTTGCTGAATTTCCTGCCTATGTATTAAGTGTTGTGAAACTGTTCTTGTTTCCGTGAATACATTTTTGTTATTTATATCATCATCTGACTATTTTTTTTTTCGTCTTTCATTTTTCAGAATTTATTTTTTCAATGTTTTGATTTGTATCTTGAATTGCATTTTTATTTGTCTTGGTTTGTATCGTCCGCGTTGAATTCTTGGCGCGTTGAATTTACAGTGCGTCGAGTTTACAATGCATCGAATTTGGGTCGCACAGAGAGTACAGTGCATAGAATTTTTAGTGCGTTGAGTTTGCGGCGCGTTGAGATTGCGATGCATCCAATTAGTGGCGCATAGCGTACTACGCATGTAGAGTACACGGTGCGCAGAGTAGTCGGCGCATAGGGTCCTTGGTGCGCAGAGTATTCGGCGCATAGAGTACTAGGCGCGTAGAAATCTCGGTGCGTAGAGTATTTGGCGCATAGAGACCTGGGTGCGTGAGATATTCGGCGCATGGAGTATCCGTCGCGTGGACTATTCGGCGCGTAGAATATTCGACGCGTAGAGACCTCGGTGCGTGGAGTACTCGGTGCGTGGAGTATTCGGCGCATGGAGTATCCGTCGCGTGGACTATTCGGCGCGTAGAATATTCGACGCGTAGAGTATTCAGCGCGTAGAGACCTCGGTGCGTGGAGTACTCGGCGCGTGGAGTATCCGGCGCGTGGACTATTCGGCGCGTAGAATATTCGACGCGTAGAGTATTCGACGCGTAGAGTATTCAGCGCGTAGAGACCTCGGTGCGTGGAGTACTCGGCGCGTGGAGTATTCGGCGCATGGAGTATCCGCCGCGTGGACTATTCGGCGCGTAGAATATTTGACGCGTAGAGTATTCGGCGCGTAGAGACCTCGGTGCGTGGAGTACTCAGCGCGTGGAGTATCCGGCGCGTGGACTATTCGGTGCGTAGAATATTCGACGCGTAGAGTATTCGACGCGTAGAGTATTCGTCGCGTAGAGACCTCGGTGCGTAGAGTACTCGGTGCGTGGAGTACTCGGCGCGTGGAGTATCCAGCGCGTGGACTATTCGGCGCGTAGAATATTTGACGCGTAGAGTATTCAGCGCGTAGAGACCTCGGTGCGTGGAGTACTCGGCGCTTGGAGTATCCGGCGCGTAGACTATTCGGCGCGTAGAATATTCGACGCGTAGAGTATTCGGCGCGTAGAATACTCGGCGCGTAGAGTATTCGGCGCGTAGAGTACTCGGCGCGTAGAGACCTCGGTGCGTAGAATATTCAATCAGTGGAGTATTCGGCGCGTAGAATATTCGATGCGTGGAGTATTCAGTGCGTAGTACATTTGATGCGTGGAATATTCGGCGCGTAGAATATTCAACGCGTGAAGTAGCAGAGAATATCCGAAGTGTAGAGTTTGCAGCGCATCGAATTTGTAATTTCAATGACTTTTACGACACCTTCCACTCGTATTATATTGTCACGCATTAAACTTGTCTCATACAATTCTCATTCGAAATCCACTACATATTATTTATAATAACCCTTGCATTCATTGCTCTAACCATCCGTTCTCATCGAAAATAGTGCTGCAGTTCGACAGTCTGTTGACAGTAGCTAGAGTATTATCAGAAAACGATAAGCAGCGATACTTTCTTTTTTCGTTGAACGCTTTCTGTCGAGTGAACCGACGCTAGAGGGAGCCTCTTTGTTTCTGCGCTTGATAACACGTCCCTTGTTCATCCAGGACACTTTTCGAGCTCTTTCGGCCCGATCTGGCAAAGGCAAACGCCTTCGAGAATCACGATATAGCGGGCACAAAGCCGTTTGTCAGAAACGCGACTCGAGTAACGGCAACAAAAGAAAAGCAGATGAAAGAAAATGGCACGAAGGACGAGAAAGTGCAAGCTGCGACGCCATTGTTCCATTGAGTCTTCCACCAATTATTGTTTTCGTCCCTGTGAACTTCTGCAATTAAATCAGTGACATCTCAAGAATTTTCGCTTCCCTGCGCGCAGTTATACCAACTATTTCGTTTTGCAAAATGAAGGACCATTATTTCTGATCGATATATGTAGAATATCTCGTACACGAAGTCTCTTGCGAATTTCTGGTTAAAGTCGAGGATTCAGTCTTCGGATGAATAATGCATCGATGGAAGAGCATGATTTGTAATTCTTGGAATTATCTCCAGTTAATCTAATCAATTGAAGAGTTTCAGCGTTTGACGCCGATGGGTATAAAGTTTCATGCGTAGCTGCGAAGTAATTTGAATGAAAACATGAAAACAAACCGCTGTGCAGCTATTCGCAAATCCGCTGACTCAGATTTGTGTATTTGCACGAAGATTCACGGAGTTCCGTTGATAAGAATGTCGACAACTCATTCACGCGTTTAGTTACATAATTACGATAGAATGCAAGTATGAATGAGATGTAGTAGCATGATTAAAAAATGTCAAACTTACGAATCAGAATTCAAAGCTCCCTTCTCCCACACAAATCTTTTATCACATACTCATTCATAAACAACGTACAATTTTATTATCCAACCAACAATAATTTATAGTATCAGACTCTGTAAAGTGCAACGAAACGTTTCAAAATGACGTAACGAAGATAAAATATTCAACGAAGCAATCTTTATTCATACCACCTGTCTGTCTTCCATCCTAATGTATTCTCTCTTCCCGTTCGTTCATTTGCCTCAACTATTCTTCTCTCTATGCCTTGTCATTTGAAACGTTTACTTGTTTCCTCACCCCTTTCTGTAATAAAATTAACCGGACATATCACCATCTCTCTGGACCGTTGTCCTCTGAATTTATTTAGTTCTCCGAACGGGGATGGCTAATCCCTCGCATGGGATTCCGAAGCACGGATTTCAGGGTCCTCTGCATATATTACACGCGTGTAATATTTGCTCTGGGACGAGGATTCTTCAGGATTTGCGAATCTTCCTTAGGCTCGTGCTTTTATTATACACAATTTCGGCACGTGTAATTACCTCTGTTGACACTGTTCGATGAATTACGAGTGGAGGAGAATAATGCAGGGCTGTTCAAATTGCTTATTTCATAAGTGATACTTGATGTAAAAAAATGTATGTGATATAAAATGTAACTATTTAATTAAGACATTAAAAAGCTATACTAGGCAGATACAAACGGAGATATTGAAAAATGATATAAATTTGAAATGACAAATTATGATAAAAGGCAGTGTTAGAGATGATACAAAATATGATGTTATGAGCGGTACAATTTAGAGACGACAAGAATGAAGGTATTAATACAATTTAAAGGTGATACAAAGACATTTTGTTCTACGCACCGTGTACTCTACACCGAGGTCTCTACGCGCCGAATACTCTGCGTATCGTATACTCTACGCGTCGAATATTCTATGCGTTGAGTACTCTGCGCACCGAGTACTCCACGCGCCGATTACTCTGCGCACCGAGGTCTCTACGCGCTGAATATTCTGCGCACCGTATACTCTACGCGTCGAGTATTCTGCGCACCGAGTACTCCACGCGCCGATTACTCTGCCCACTGAGTACTCCACGCGGCGGTTACTCCACGCGCCGATTACTTTGCGCACCGAGTACTCCACGCGGTGGTTACTCCACGCGCCAATTACTCTGCGCACCGAGGTCTCTACGCGCTGAATATTCTGCGCACCGAGTATTCTACGCGCCGAATATTCTACGCGTCGAGTATTCTGCACACCGAGTACTCCACGCGCTGATTACTCCACGCGCCGATTACCCTGTGCACCGAATACTCCACGCGCTGATTACTCGACGCGCCGATTACTCTACGTACCGAGTACTCCACGCGGCGATTACTCCACGCGCCGATTACCTTGCGCACCGAGTACTCCACGCGGCGGTTACTCCACGCGCCGATTACTCTGCGCACTGAGTACTCCACGTGATGGTTACTCTACGCGCCGATTACTCTGCGCATCGAGGTCTCTACGCGCCAAATACTCTGCGCACCATATACACTACGCGTCGTGTATTCTACGCGCCGAGTACGCTGCGCACCGAGTATTCCACGCGCCGATTACTCTGCGCACCGTATACTCTACGCGTCGAATATTCTACGTGTCGAATATTCTACGCGCCGAGTACTCTACGTACCGAGTACTCTACGCGCCAAATACTCTGCATGCACAGAATTCTACCCGCCGCTAATTGAATGCGTCCCAATTTCCACGTGCCATAAATTTAACGCGAATCGAAAATATGATATAAGCAAGGCTCATGGCATTTTTCAGTGTGTCTCAATTTTATTTATGAAAGCAGATGATATTTTTCAGCAACTTTTTGCTGACAAGGAAAGACACCGCAATACTTGAGTTATACAGAGTATCACAACGTCAAGAAATTCTGCAGTCTCTTCCAGAATGGTCCCCACGTTCTCCTCCATTTCCCACGTGGATTCGTGAGAGGGTAACACGAACTCTCCAGCGCGTGATCCTTGACGGAGGGTAATGCTAACGAGCTTAGTCCTGCGGTCACGTATAACGTTAGAGTCGCTGTCAGTTCTTAAACTACACGCGATGTTCAAGGATTACCACGTAAGGGGATTATTAATTGCATGTCGACGTTTCCAGAGACGAATTCAGAGTTTAAATTTGTGCGAAGTTCGGAAAATAAGATGGATAATGTATGAGGGTAATTTTTGACTGCTTCGTGATCACGTTTGATCAGTTCCTGGATGGGAGATTCTATGGCTGGAGGCAATAACGTGAATGTTTGAACGTGGAACAGTTTGAACTTAATGTTCTACGGTACGTCAGATACGCACATGATTATTAAGAAGATTTGGTTAATCATTTAATTTTGGAGCGTCTCATATTTCACTCAGATAAATTTAAATTAAATCAAATCAGCTGGATTTTGTTCTTTTAAAAGACTCATTTTCTTAATTGTATTAAATGAATGTTTCGCAAGTTCTAATCGAATGAAAGACTCTGAGATTGCCAAGTTCAGGATATCAAAAGTAGAAGGGACATAATAAGGCGCTTTAGCGGAAATGTATTATTTAAGGTAGAATTACCCTGAGGAACGTTAAATCGTATATAAGTACCAGAACCTTTCTGTCAATCGTTCGATTCCAACGATAAATGATGTTGAAACTCCTGAAGGAGCACAATCGAGAGATATTACTCTCGGGAAATGTCTTTCAAACAGTTTAAAGCGGAAGGTGCAGTTGGTTAATGAAAGCTCCCTGAAAAACAGAACAGCTTTCCGCAAAAAGGACAATTCCTGTTGTGTTTTGCAAATTGAAATAAAACGTTGATCTAAATATTATTTAAATATCAGTATACTTAAATGTTCAAATATTACGACCTTCGGTTCAAAATTCACTCTAAACTGACAGATATAAATTTTCTAAAAATTACTGTGACGTGTTAAGAACGTTAATAATATTTTTAATAATCTCATAACAATTTCTACTATGATTTGCTCTTTTCCTAACGAGCTTCATAATTAACTTTCTCGACCATTCACGTGTAATCGCATTGTTCCTTGTGTCACCAGTTTAGCGCATACTTTGCAACTCGCATAAATCATCCACATAACGAGGACCAGTAATTAACACCGTCTATAACTGCAAGTTTTTTAACACCTTACCATAATACTTCTGACATGTCGGATTACAAAACATGATCATGACACGTCTAAAGCTACATCATCAATTTCTCTTTTTCTTCTGACTAGCAGTACTCGACACTCGTCTTCGCAAGTAGATAACAAGTTTGACGATTATGATCAACGATAGCAATGCCACCGAGAACGCGACGATTGCTAAGAACATAACGACATCTATGTCGTAACGTTGGCACCATGGTTGATTAGCTAAAGTTGAACGAAGATGAGGTGCCCCCTTGTGTCGAATCACGTACTCTGTCCACCAAACGAGGCGATCGAGTTCATTGTACGCAGTGTCTCTAATCAGGTCTCGAAGATGCGTTATTCTCTGCTTGTACCTTAACAAATTACAAAGAGGATTATAAATTTTGGTTTACGATAAGTATAAATCATGCAAAAGATCTGCAGATCTCTACCTCTCACATCATATTCTTAACCCTAGTCCAAAATCTCGACGTCTCAAGTTATGAATAATAAAACTAGTACGAATTAGGCCTATTCCAAAATCTTGCATATACTCACTCCTTGTTGGTTATAACTTCTTTAATAGTATTATCTAACTGTTCCCTCGTGAGAGTGGTGATTGTCAGCCACTTCCCAATTCCTAAAGCATTCACTCTGAATGTCATATAATCTTGGTCAGATAACACCGGAAAGCCCATGACCGGAACAGTCTTACTAATAGCCTCTTCCGTACTTTGCAATCCGCCCTGGTATATGAACAGCTTGATGTTGGGATGAGCTACAGATACAGAAACCTCGTACAATATTGCACTACTATTTCCGATATGTCCAATGAAACATAAATGGCAGTACCAAGAATGCTCTGCTGAGGTAACCACTTTGCGGCGTACACGTTGTCTAGTTTTACCGGAAAGTCTTCTTCGTATTTCCAAATGATTCTGTAGGGTAATTTTGAGAACACGTCAAAGAACATCTGTTGAATATTCATTGGCATGTCCGCGCTTCTGGCGTTACCGCCGAAGCTCATATAGACGAATCCTTGTTTGGCCTCGTCCATGAAACGTTGCAGATCCTGTGAACAAATTTTTGATTGAAAATGATGAACAATAAAATGGAGGATATTTTCCCTTATCTTGATAAGTATATGATTAGATAAACTAAGTCTTGTGGATAAATCTTGTTGTACCTTGTTGATACGTTACCGGTATTAACATTAATAGCTAGTGCTATTTAGCTCTTTTCATTGAAAGCATGTTGAATGCATTACTGAGATAACAACACCATAACTAAGTATACTATTTATAACTTTACGAATCTCATAGTTTATTATGTTCAACATGGAACATACTTTAGGTGCAGGTGGAGGATTTTCATCAACGTGGAGAGACGTGAAGGAGATTATGTTCGGTAGTTTTGGGCGAGCCGGTATGAAGGGCTCCGGCTCGTTGACAAACACGAGGCTAGTATTCTTCACAATGTCAATCAGCGGAGGCAATTTCGTCCCAAGGTAATGCTCGGCCATTTTTTGATGACGTGGAACCCACTCATTAAATATTTTGTACAGTGTTCGCCACATCACAATGTAATTCTGCACCCTCTGCCAAAACGGTAAATTCGAACCCGGCCTCGCTCCCATTTCCCAAGTGTACTCGTTCGAGGGCAGTACGAATCCGCCAAGGGCGTACTCGTACATGTTCAAAAGCCCCAACGAACTTAAACCTACGATCAAATGGCAAATTGTTAGAAAAGATTATTATTGAAAAAACAACAAAAAAATACCTATTAGCGGAGCGTCGAATCTGTGAGCCATCGAATATATGGACGGTACATAAGAAAATTCCGCTAGAACCACGTCGAACTTAGCGTCGCTATCGGCTGCATACAGTCGTTTCATTTCCGAGTTGTTGAACACGTTCTCCATGAAGCTTTCACATGCACTAAGTATTCGTTTTTCCAATACTTCTATCCAAGTCAATCCGTCGAATCGGAACTGCATGAAGTTGACGGTTTTAAAATCAGCATTGATACTGCTTAAGTCGATTTGAGTAAAGTTCTTTAAGTTGACGTTGGGAATGGGATGGGTCGTAGCATACACGACTTCGTGGCCTCGTTTCTGCAGTTCTAACATTAACTTTCTAAACGGGACCTGATGACTGAAGGATGGAACCGGGACCAACGCTAAAATTTTTGCACTACGAGTTTTTTCGATGGCGCACAAGGCGCATAGGACGAACAGCACGCTCGCGGCGTTCAGCTTCATGGCTTCGACTCGGACTGCTGGGATTTGCGGTGCGTAAGCTTTTAAAACTACAGAACGGACTGCTGATATATGAACTTCGAGACGTAATATTATCAGTCACGTTATGGTTCCCCAGACTCTTATTATTAATGCTGACTAATGGTGATTACTTGACTAGTTATCCACATTCTATTGAAACATTTCACTCATGGACTCGTTATCTGAAGCGGCCATAATTTTACTTCGATAAGCGAGAATACGCACTGTATGGTGATTGTGATTGGTACTTCAACAACCGGATAACTTTAGTGTTGGTGCTATGTAGACACAAAATTAGAATTCGCTTACGTAACATAAACGCGTCGTTAATAGTCACGTGACTCTGACTAGATCATGACCTCAATGTTGTGAATTTGAATTAGTTCAATTTTCTGCCGGTGTCGTGATAGTAAGATGTTTTAGTGGCAGTTGATCGATGGATTTATCTGAGAAACGTTAAATCGTTTGTAATTGGATGAACCTTTTAGTCCATCGCTCGATTTCAGCGATAAATGAAGTTGAAACTTCAGAGATTCAAAGATTTGTGTTATTATCGTAAATATATTAATAAATTATAAATACATTGAATTTAACAGGAATAATTAAAAATGGAAACATTAAATTTTATTTCAATACTTTATTTCTACATACAACTGAACGATTTAAACGAAAATCCTTTCTTCGATAAGTTCTGCTTTCTATTATTATTACTTTGGTTTTACTAATACCTTAGGCAGTACTATATCATTTTATTCTAGAGTCGATAATTATAAAAATGGACAGTTCAACGACATGGCGCATATTCAATCAAATATTTACAATATCGCTGCAAATTGATAAGTACTCTCTACGCAATAATAAACGCTGACGTTCATGAACTTGAAACGTTTCTAAGAAATCGGTGTTAATTAACGCTATTGCTAAGGAACGTGGAGTTACACGTCCTCCATTTGTATGATCAGTTTAGCGGGTCTTTCTCGTACAGTAACATTCTGCCATTCTCACGGAACACAGAATCGATTAAAATTTGCTATTGCTGATCTATTAACCCTTTGCACTCGAAGATAATTTTACTGTTTGCAAACAGCAACTTTAAAATATTAATTAAAATGTTAAATGACTTCTTTTGAAGTTATTATTTCTCTACTAATAATTTCCACTGTTGTCTATTTCACTATGTTTATACATCACATAAGCACTATTATAAAATTAATTAAATAATGCTTCTTTTAAATTATTGTATTAAAGCGAATGGCGCCTAAGAGGCGCCTCTCGAGTGCAAAGGGTTAATAGCCTTAAACCATATCTAATACTATAAAATTAATATTTCAATTACATCAATCACAGTTCTCCTTTGGGAATTCAAGATCAAAATATTTCACAATATCGTTAGGGAATGTTAAAATATTCTTCTATTTTAGTTGTTCTTGTCATATTTACGTTTATGCTTGTCACTTGCCTTAGGTTTACTTGATTAGGCTTACGCAATAGTTTTGATTAGTCCGTTGGTTAAAGGCACTCGTGCGATATTTATAGCGCTATCTAATCGTTAACTTATCTTTTGCTTTTGCCCCACAGAGCTTGAAAGATATTTGAAAACGTGCACGAGTATCCTGGCGAGTATGTTCACTAATATGGATACTACCACGAACGCGATGATTGCTAAGAATGCTACTATGTCTATGTCATAACGTTGGTACCAGGGTTGATTAATTAAAGTTGAACGAAGGTGAGGTGCACCCTTGTGTCGAATCACGAACTCGGTCCACCAAACGAGATTGTCCACCAAATCGTATGGGTTGTCGTTAACCAGTTCTCGAAGGTGAAGCATCTTTTCTTTGTATCTGGAATAATAGTTGTTTGCAATCATTAATAGAAATTAGTTAAGGGAGTAATGGTTATTGTGGTAACGTTATTGTTTATAGCAGAGAAAGATTAGGTGTTGCGTTGGGATGTTTTGTCATATGTTTCTGGATCAGTAGACTTCATACATATAAGTATATACTATCAAATTCTTATATTCTTATATTTCTATAATACCAGAGTCACATATGCTTAGATACTTGAATCTCCCACATATCTCGAAATCACCACATACATGGTCTTGATCCTTGGATCAGCATATTTACATATAGATATCCATATCCACAAATGATCATACTTCCAGATTGTTATATTCCCAGGACTATGTATTCTCAGATCTCTCTATCTCTAGATTTACATATACACAGTGTCATATAGATCTCTAATTGAATATAGGGTGCGTAGGATATGTGATATGTAGCATATAGGATATGTAGGATAAAGAATGTGTAGAATATATGACAAGTGGGATACAGAATGTGTAGAACATATTACATGTGGGATGCAGAATATGTAGGATATAGAATATTCCTATAAAATATAAGATCTCCAGACTCTTACCCTAACCTCACCCCACTTCTAAATACCAAGTCCATCCCAAATTCAACATAAAGTACTTCATAAAACTTGTATATACTCACTGCTTATTGGTTATAACCTCCCTAATAGTACTGTCTATCTGATCCTTCGTGATCGTCAGAATTTCCAAGTATTTGCCAACTCCAAGGGCATCCATTCTTTTAGCCTGATAGTCCTGATCACCAAGAATAGGAATGGCTACGAGTGGAACCCCAAAGTGAATGGCCTCTTCGGTACTCTGCAGTCCTGCCTGGTATATGAACAGCTTGATGTTGGGGTGAGCTGTGAATACAAACCTCGTACAATACAACAATTCTGTTGCAAATATCCAACGAAACATAAATGTTTCCAAGTATAAATCTTACCGAGTATACTCTGCTGAGGTAGCCATTTTCCAACGTACACATTGTCAAGTTTCACCGGAATCTCTTTCTCGTACTTCCAAACGATTCTGTATGGTAATTTCACAAACACGTCGAAGAACATCTGTTGAATCTCCATCGGCATGTCCGAGCTTCTCGCGTTGCTACCAAGACTGAAGTAGATGAATCCCTCCTTTGCTCCATCCAGGAAACGCTGCAAGTCCTGTGATAAAATTCTTGAATGAAATCGAGCGATAAAATGTGCGAGATTTTATCCACTTTTCGCTAGTTCAGATAATTGTACGATACGCTACTTGTTGATTCCATATCAATATCGTTAATCAGACTGTGGATATTTGTACATTTATGATACATGGAGGGCGACAAAATGTAAATAAATTATGTTATCTATGAACTCTATGCACAGATTAAACTGTTTACATTTACTTTCATATATCATAAATACACATTCGTCTACCAACCATAAATATTTACAAATAACGACTTAAATTTGGGTCAACACTTTTTGTTAACTACCTTCGGCAGGGGATCAGGTTTTTCTTTCACGTGGAACGATGTAAAGGTGATCATGTTTGGCAATTTCGGTCGAGCCGGCGTCAGAGCGTCTGCTTGATTAACAAAGATAAGGCTAACGTTCTTGACGATGTCAATTAGCGGTGGCAGACGCATCCCGAAGTAACGTTCTGCAATTGCATGCTGACGGGTATAACATTCGTTGAGTATTTTGTGAGTGTACCGCCACAGGGACACGTAATTCCATAGCCTTTTCCAGAACGGTAAGTTTGGACCAGTTTCGGTCATCTCCCACATGTACTCGTGAGAAGGCAGCATGAATCCACCCAGAACGTGTTCGAGGTGGGAAGGGATTCCTAATGAACTTATACCTGAGCAAGTTACATAAAAATAGGTTACAAAGGCACCTTTTAGACACATAGTCTATTGTCTATAATCACACAGGGGATTATCTCATAGGGGATAATTTGAAAGTAAATTATACTAAATTTATTACTAAATTCCCACCTTTTACAATTCTCAAATTTCCAAATTAAGTTTTCAAATTTCTAAAGACCACAATTCGACACTTTACTATTCCGAAAATTTCTAAAAGTCATTCACCTTATTCTGAATGTCATTAAGTACCGTTATTCTGGGTATCTCTTCACATATGCAAAGATCTACCTTTCAAAACTTTCGAAATTAGAAATTCTTAAGAAGTTCAACCACGAAATAACAAATCAATCACACAACCAAACCTTAACAAAGTAACGACATAAAAATTGGAGTACCTATAAGTGGAGCGTCGAACCTATACGCCATGACATAGGTAGCCGGCATAAACAAAAATTCAGTCAGAACCACATCAAACTTAGTACCACTATCGGGCGCGTATAATTTTCTCAACTCCGTATTATTCAAGAACTGTTCCGTCAAAGAATCTGTCATGTCGGGCAAAGAATCCATCATGAACTTCAACCCGTAATTTCCCTCGAATCGATACTTCATGAACTCGTTAGCTTGCATGATGCCATAACCGCTGCTTATGTCTATCTGAGTGAGTCTCGTTGAGTTTATGGGCAGAGGATTTGCCGTAGCGAAAACAACTTCGTGTCCATGTTTGTGTAGCTGTGTCACTAATTTTCTAAACGTGACCTGATGACTGTAGGACGGTATTGGAACCATCACCAAGATTTTCGAGGAACGAGTTTCCTCGATGAGGCACAACGCGCACAAAATTAAAATCGCGACGTTCAGCTTCATGGCTTCGAACCGCTTCGTCACTCGGTCTCAGATCAACTAAGAGCTCGTGAGGGACTCCGGTTATTTGCGCGGGATGGTTCTCGAGATGTCACGCTATCAGCTGTGGTTCCAGCTGATTGTGATTCACAGTGACCACGCAACTATTTCGAGTATTGGAATCTTAACAGTTTTAATATGTGTGGTATCTTTAATCTTAGAATGAAATGTATTGATTTAATGTATTTTATACTGAATCGTGCTATCGGGTCATTTGAGGCGTAAGGAGTCTTTTTCAAATTATGGAAAATTAAAAATTTGCAAATGATGCGTTAACACTCGAAAGCTAAATATATTTACAAGCTTAAGGTAAACTGATAAACTCCGTCTTTCTGAGTCACTCATTCTTCTCATAAAAGGGAAAAACTGATTCATGACCGTAAACACATCTGGGTTGCCCAACTCAAAGACTATTTCTAAATTAATTCCAATACACAGACATACCTATCTATATCTATCACATAGATATACCGCTGAAAATCTAAAAATTGATGGCGTACCTATATACGGTGTGTCGAATCTGTAAGCCATGGCGTACGTAGCCGGCATAAAGAGAAATTCGTTCAGAATCACGTCAAACTTCACACCACTGTCTGGCGCGTATAATCGTCGCACCTCCGTGTTGTTCAGCAGCTGTTCCGACAAAGAATCGGATACACCGGGCATAAATTCCTGCATGAACTTTAAGCCGTACATCCCCTCGAATCGTAGTTTCATGAAGTTGTGGAATTGTATGGTATCGTAAGTGT
Organism: Megachile rotundata; assembly: GCF_050947335.1. Taxonomy (NCBI): domain Eukaryota; kingdom Metazoa; phylum Arthropoda; class Insecta; order Hymenoptera; family Megachilidae; genus Megachile; species Megachile rotundata. The sequence continues at coordinate 7,911,883 of NC_134987.1, read as the reverse complement.
CACTTATGTCGATCTGAGTGAGCCTCGTCGAGTTCACCGGAACGGGGTCAGACGTCACATACACGATTTCGTGGCCGCGTTTGTGCAGTTCTAGAACTAATTTTCTGTGCGGGATTTGATGACTGTAAGACGGTATGGGGACCATCACTAAGATCTTCGCGCAACGAGTTTCCTCGATGACGCACAACGCGCACAAAACGAGCAACGCGATGTTCAACTTCATGATGAACCGCTTTGGCACTCGGTTGCAGAACAACTAACAGGAAAATCTACAACCACGGGCTATTTACGTAAAATAGGTCTTCATGTGTGACGCTATCAGTATGCAATTTTCCCGTGTTGTCGCTGTTATTGCTGACTCATGCTCTTGCAAGTATCTCGATTAGTAGCAGCTATCTTAAGTAATTGTTTTATTTTGATAGGCGGGAAATCTTGTATCGCAATTATCTTTAATCTTTCGAGGATCTGCAGCGTGAAGATGTCGTTAAGGCTGCTATTAGTTGGTCGTTAGAGATACGAAATATTTTTTTTAAGTTAAAAAATTTATTCTAGTTCGTTCAATGAAGTCTGTATTTATTTGTAAGGATGTAAACAAGTAATGTGTGTTGATTTAGGTCTCATATTTCTTTGAGTGATTTTTAGGGTTTATTGCGAATGAGGTTAGGTTCGTACCGTGGATGTAAGAATATGTGAACAGGAGACTTCTGTAAAGTGGACATTAGAGGAACCTTGAGAATTCTAAACTTTTAGACTTTCAAGTTTGCCCAAATCTTTAAATTTCCCTTTCACAAATTCTGAAACTTAAGTTTCTCAAAATTTTGAAATCCATAAATTTGTAAATTCCCAAACTTTTAAACTACTGATCTGCAAAATAATCAAATTCTAAAATTTTCGCCAAATTTTTAAACTTGCATGTATCCTACTAAACATCCGGTGTCCCTTAGTGTAAACACGTTCTCAAAAAATGCGTTGCTGTGTCATTGAACTCGACATCGTGACTTCGATGTTTTTATTCAGATTAGATGCCTGTGAGTAAGGCATAATAACAGGACCCTCCGCCGGAAATTTATCGAAGAATTTTCCTGAGAAACGTTAAATCGTTCATAACTAGCAGAACCATTCCATCAATCGTTCGATTCCAGGGATAAATGAAGTTGAAACTCCTGAAGTAGCCCAATCGAGAGACATTACTCTCGGGAAATGTCCTTCCAATAGTTTAAAGCTGAAGTAGTGGATTGGGTATTAAAAACCCACGGGTAAATAGAACGAAACGGAGCAACATTTTATAAAATGCCACAACTCTTTCTATTCCTATTAACCTAAGATTATAAAGTCTTATAAAAAAAGAAGTCTTAAAGTCTTCTCAATTTAAATCTTAGATAACTTGTACAAATAAATACGTATAGAAATAATGTTCTTGAACACGAATGTAAATGAAAGGGAATTAAAAGACATTCATATCTTTTGTACTGCAATTAATATTTATTTTTCTAATAATTTTTGTCGCACATTTGTACTATCGTCTTTAAGTAATAACGAAATAACTTTTAATAACATCAATTATTTATAAAATCGAATTAAAAAGTATTCGACTTAAGTCCGTGTATAAAACTTTGAAGAACATAAACCGTAAAAATATGTTGAAACGCTTAGCGAACACCATCGTGCCCCACGAGTAGTCTCATTATTTACCCACACAAATATCAGTATTACAAAAATACATCATATCCGTTCTATGTGATGTTCATCTACAAGACCATTAAAATCAGTAGATAATAACTTAAGAGTATTACGTCGCAATGTTATATGAATATACGTAATCGCTTTAAGAAAGAAGCATCCTCAACAAATACGTTGAACCTGTCTTTTGTTATACGTGAAAGTATAAAACCTTAAAATAAACTTCGACTAACGTTAACATTGCAGTTAACGCTGAACACGCTCATTGAACTTATACATTTAATTTGTCAATTCACAAAACGCACACATACGCAACAGTATAACTAGTTGATATGACGTACTAGCTCATCTTTTGCTTTTGTCCAGAGTTCGTCAATTTGTATAAGCATACGACAAGCTTCGCCATTACGATCAGCGACGTTGATACGACCACGAACGCGACGATCGTTAAGAACATTACTACGTCTATGTCGTAACGTTGGTACCAAGGTTGACTGGCTATAGTTGAACGAAGATGGGGTGCACCCTTGTGCCGAATTACGTACTCCGTCCACCAAACGAGATGGTCCACATGATTGTATGGAGTGTCTCTAATCAGATCTCGAAGGCGAATTATGTTCTTCTTGTATCTGTGAATAATTACAAAGAGATATTTATATATAATCATTACAAAGAGAGATGCAAGAGATATAATGTGGACATTTTGGTTAGTGATGGAAATATATGGAGAAACATGGATGTTTCTGGGTTTCAAAGTCACAAATTCCTATATCGCCAGATTTTCAGATCTCTATCTATCAAATGATATTCCAAAATACAGTCAAAAACCTAATGTCATATCAAGTCATATTTATAATAAAGCTAGTACGAATTAACCCATTGCACTACTTTGACGAGTCTGACTCGTGACGCACTCGTACTTCGGCCGTGATCAATTTTACTCGAATTTTTAATACGCTTCAATTTGAAGTTCAAGTCCAATTATAATTTGCATAGTTAAAGATTGCATGATAACATATTGACATAAAATTTCAAATTTTTTTGTTCGTGTTAATACGAGGGTCATTCAATAAGTAAAGAGACAAATTCTATAATTTTAAAACTATTCAATGAATGTGTACAATCTTTTCAGGAGTGTTAGTTGGCAACCTTGGGATATGCTCTGATCAGCTGTTTCATCATTTTATGTCAACATAACCTCAAAATTTTCAATTCACCATGGCAAGTCCACTAAAAGATTGCACCTTAGAAGAGCAGCGCTCAGTCATTAGATTTTTAGTCCAGCTGACCCGTGATAAGCTTCAAGAATTGGGTTGGGAGGTCTTACCTCATCCTGCCTACAGTCCCAACCTCGCCCCATCTGATTTTTACCTGTTTGAACCACTCAAAGACGCCCTACGTGAAAAAAGATTTGCTAACAATGAAGTTAAGGAAGCGGTGCAAAAGTGGCTTCGGGGTAAATCGAAAGAATTCTTCGCCAAGGGAATTGGGAAGCTTCAAGGAAGATGGGACAAGTGCATAACTGTGCGGGGAGATTATGTTGAAAAATAGCCTTAATTTTGAAAGATTGAAATAAACCGTTTTTGAGTTATAGCCATTTGTCTCTTTACTTATTGAATGACCCTCGTATTATAGCTGTAATTAGTCAGTTTTGACTGACGCATCTAACAAATAAGCCATAGTGCAAGGTGTTAAGAATATTTCTAAACCTCGCATATACTCACTCATTATTGTTCATCATTTCCCTAATAGCACCATCTAGCTGCTCCCTCGTAACAGTGGTAATTTCCAAGCTCTTTCCAATCCCAGTAGCAACCACTCTGGCCGATAGATAATCTTGATCAGCCAACACCGGGAAGGCTAGGAGTGGAACTGCAAAGTTAATAGCCTCTTCGGTACTTTGTAATCCTGCCTGGTATATGAACAGCTTGATGTTGGGATGAGCTGCAAACAACGAAACCCCGTGTAATACAACGCCACTAATTCTGTTACAAGTATTCGATGAAACATGAATGGAGCCTTACCGAGTATGCTTTGCTGAGGGAACCACTTGTCAACGTACACGTTGTCGAGTTGTACCGGGAAGTCCTCCTCGTACTTCCAGATGATTCTGTAGGGTAATTTTGAGAATACGTCGAAGAATATTTGTTTAACGTGCATTGGTATGTCCGCGCTTCTGGCGTTACTACCGAGGCTCATGTAGATGAATCCTTGTTTGGCCTCGTCCATGAAACGCTGCAGGTCCTGCGATAAAATTCTTGGATGAAACTGATGAACGATAAAATGGACATTTTTCCTAATAAGTGTGATTAGATAAAACTCTTGTTCGTAATCCGTATCACAACTACCAGCTGCCACTGCCTAACTGTTTTGATTTCATCTACCTATTGCATAACATTGCAATAGGGACGTTATAATTAAATGTCCTTTTATATAATATATAATTGTCCTTTAACATCTAGTAGCTTAGTCTGTACCTTCGGGGTAGGCGGCGGATTATCATTAACGTGGAAAGACGTGAAGGTGATCATGTTCGGCAGTTTCGGGCGACCCGGCGTGAAAGCGTCGGCCTCGTTCACAAATACGAGGCTAGCGTTCTTCAAAATATCAGTCAGCGGAGGTAATTGCATCCCAAGGTAACGTTCCGCCAGTTTTTGGTTTCGTGGCACGAATTCATTGAATGTTTTATACATTATTTGCCACATCAAGACATAATTTCGCAACCTTTGCCAAAATGGTAAATTCGCTCCTGTATTCGCCTCCATTTCCCACGTGTACTCGTGTGAAGGTAGCACGAATCCACCGAGGGCGTACTCGTGTAGGTTGAGGAGTCCTAAAGAAGACATACCTGCAATCATACGAAAAATTGTTACCAAACGTTTAGTTGACTAGTTGGAATTGTACTTTATAGTTGTTCATAAAATACGGATAAGGGTAGTTATTAATGTAGAGGAACACTTATGAGTACATTCCTTTTGATTTTGTAGGACGAGGTACATTAGCTTTACTACATGATGTGATCCAAATTAATTTAAAGTACGTTTGGCCTAAATTACATTGCCGAGTTTAAATCTTATCTAAAAAGACTTGGAACTTTAAATGTTTGAACCACCAAGTAGCAGTAATTGTAACACAGAAAATTTCTACAAACATCTAACCTACCAGACGCCTACGGACATTATCAATGACTATCAACCCCCAAATGCACAACCCTCAAAAAATAACAAATGATGAAAATAACATAATCAGAGTAATACCTATTAGCGGAGCGTTGAACCTGTATGCTATAGAGTATATCGCCGGCACGTACACAAACTCAGCCATAACCAAATCGAACTTAGCGTCACTGTCAGGTGCATAGAGTCGTCGCATCTCCGCGCTTTTCAGCACGTTCTCCGAGAAAGTAACACTCAGGTCAAACAAATAATTGTCCAAGAACTCCAACCAAGTAGATCCATCAAAGCGGTATTTAATGAAGTTGAGGGCTTTCATGCTTACGTAGCTGCCACTTACGTCGATTTGAGTAAAGTTCTTCAAGTTCACTTCAGACATGGGATTGGCTGTCGCGTACACGATTTCGTGGCCACGTTTGTGCAGTGCTAATAGTAACTTTCTAAACGGGATCTGATGACTGTAAGACGGTGTCGGGACCAGCGCCAAAATTTTCGCGCTGCGAGTTTTCTCGATGGCGCACAGCGCACAGAGAACGAAGAGCACGCTCGCGATGCTTAGCTTCATGGTTACGGCTCGGAAATGAACTGCTGCGTTCCTCGGTTAGTGGACTATTAAAGCCGTATCCTATACGTCATCAACCGTTGTCGCAATGTGAATATTGAGACGTAACATTATCAGTTACGTTATAGTTTTTGCTGATGCAAATTAGCGATGAAAATTTGGCTTGTCATTCACATGCAACATTTACATTAGTTATCTTGAACGGTTATAATTTTATTTCGATAAACGGGAATATTTATTGTATCGCGATTCCCTTTGACATTCTGAACGAATGATAACTTGTAGTAAATCTGCAACCATTGCACTGAACTGTGTAAGTTTATCGCGCGCGCTAGACTTTCTCGGATGGTTGTTTAATTTACGGACAATTTTTCCTTCAGGTTAGACTTTCTGCATTTGTCACTATGACGGTGCATAGTTCGTGCTGATTTACAAGCAGGGTTATGGTCGAGTCGTTCATTTGTTACCAGTGGTGTAATTAGGATGTTTGTGTGGAGCGTTGTTCCTTCTATCATCTTGAGTATTAGAATGTTGGATTAAGATACGCGACAAAGTTCAATATTTCTGCCGTTTACTTTGTTGAAGTAGAAAATGAATTAGCATTCGTTAGTATTATGTAAACGCGTCGTGGAAAACGTGTGGTCGTGACTTTGGGATTTTATATCGACTTTATTGTCTTGATGTAGAATCTCTGTACATGTCATGATAAGATTCAGTGAAAGCTAATCGTCAAGATTCTCTGAGAAATGTTAAATCGTTCGTAACTAGCAGAAGCTATCCATCAATCGTTCTATGAATAACTGAAGTCGAAGTTTGTGAAGAAGCCAAATCGACAGACATCGTTCTCGGCAAATTTCCTCCGAGTACTTTAAAGCTGAAGTATTGAAAAGCCACTAGAAAATGAAACGCGTTCGTATGTTTTACTGAAATAAATTTTTATTTTGTCATTGAAAGAAGCAATTGCAATTTTGAGTCACATCAGTCCAACTATTTGTAAAATTAAATTAAAACATATACGGTTGTGTATAAACTTAAAACATTCAATACAAAATGTGAAGATATGCTGAAATGCTTAGTTGAACGCAATCAGGCTTGCCGATCTGTCAGTCTTACAGACAGCAATATAGATAAGTACCAAAACTAACAAAGTTTCATCATACGAGCATAACTATAGTTTATAGTTATGATATATAACGTTTAATAAATATATTAAACTGGTCAAAAAGTTGTGTCGTAAGAAGCGTGTAAGACGTGAAAGTATAAAACTTTAAAATAAATTTCACTTACAACTACTCGACCGAAATTAACATTTCATCCTAACTAGTCTTTACCCTTTAAAGCGAAGCCCAATTTTAATTGAACTTACGCAACGCACTTAATTTGTCAATCGTCAAATATGACGCAACTACCATTGTCTATTCATTAGCTTTGCTTTTGTTCCGCAGAACTCGAGAATTTGTAATGATACATGATAAGCTTCGAGATTATGTACACTATTATCAATAAGGTCACGAACACACCGATTGTTAAGAATATTACTTCATCTATGTCGTAACGGTACCAAGGTTGATTGGCTATAGTTTAACGAACATGAGGTGCATCCTCGTGCACCCTCATGCAGACACAAACTTCGATACGTGATTCGTCATATTATGATTTTCCAAACTAATTCTTAATGCAACTTTATAAAATTCCAAATATTTTTGTTATCAAGAACTGGAAGTTTAAGATTATCATTCTAAATTTCGTTTAATATTAATAAATTCAATACATTAATATTAATATATTTACTGGGGATTGATAAGCTTTGTATGTTAGTAAATATTAATGTCCTGTTACATTAATAAACATTATAAATAAAAATAGAAAATAAATTATACTAAAATTTTTATTTCTATGGTTTATACATAATGAACGATTTCAACGAATTGTCGACACATTTTGTTTTTTATTATTATTACATTAGTGTTACTGATACCGTGTACAGTGTACATCATTTTATTACAGTGTCGATAAGTACATATAAAATCGAGGAACAGTTCAATGACATGGCGTATGTGGAACAAATACGTACAATATCGCTGCAAATTGATAAATATTCGTTCTCCACGCAAGATTACACGCTCGTTGACGCTCCCGAACTTGATAGTCGCATTAAACGCAATCGTATGATACTTGACGCATTATCTAACCGTTAATTTATCTTTTTCTTTTGTGTCGTAGGGCTCAACAGTTGTCTGTGAACGCGCACGATTATCCTGGCGATTATATACACCAACGTCGATACGATCACGAACGCGACGATTGCTAAGAACATAACGACATCTATGTCGTAACGTTGGTACCATGGTTGATTAACTAAAGTTGAACGAAGATGAGGTGCACCCTTGTGACGGATCACGTACTCTGTCCACCAAACGAGACGGTCCACTTCGTTGTACGCAGTGTCTCTAATCAGGTCTTTAAGATGCGTTATTCTCTGCTTGTACCTTAACAAATTACAAAGAGGATTATAAATTTTGGTTTACGATAAGTATAAATCATGCAAATGATCTGCAGATCTCTACCTCTCACATCATATTCTTAACCCTAGTCCAAAATCTCGTCGTCTCAAGTTATGAATAATAAAACTAGTTCGAATTAGGCCTATTCCAAAATATTGCATATACTCACTCCTTGTTGGTTATAACTTCTCTAATAGTATTATCTAACTGTTCCCTCGTGAGAGTGGTGATTGTCAGCCACTTCCCAATTCCTAAAGCATTCACTCTGGATGTTATATAATCTTGATCAGATAACACCGGAAAGCCCATGACCGGAACAGTATTACTAATAGCCTCTTCCGTACTTTGCAATCCGCCCTGGTACATGAACAGCTTGATGTTGGAATGAGCTACAGATACAGAAACCTCGTACAATATTGCATTACTATTTCCGATATGTCCAATGAAACGTAAATGGCAGTACCAAGAATACTCTGCTGAGGTAACCACTTTGAGGCGTACACGTTGTCTAGTTTTACCGGAAAGTCTTCTTCGTATTTCCAAACGACTCTGTAGGGTAATTTTGAGAATACGTCAAAAAAGATCTGTTGAACATCCATTGGTATGTCCGCGCTTCTGGCGTTGCCGCCGAGGCTCATGTAGATGAATCCTTGTTTGGCCTCATCCATGAAACGTTGCAGGTCCTGTGAAAACATTTTTCATTGAAAATGATAAACAATAAAATGGAGGATATTTTGTCTCTTTCCTCATCCTGGTAAGTATATGATTAGATAAACTAAATCTTGTGGATAAATCTTGTTGTATCTTGTTGATACGTTATCGGTATTAACATTATTAGCTAGTTTAGCTCTTTTCACTGAAGCCACGTAGAATGCAGTACTGAGATAACAACACCATAACTAAATATACTATTTATAATTTCACGAATGCTTTATCCTGTTCAATATGGAACATACTTTTGGTGCAGGTGGAGGATTTTCATCAACGTGGAGAGACGTGAAGGAGATCATATTCGGTAGTTTAGGGCGTGCCGGCGTGAAAGGCTCCGGCTCGTTGACAAACACGAGGCTAGTATTCTTCACAATGTCAATGAGCGGAGGCAATTTCGTCCCAAGGTAATGCTCGGCCATTTTTTGATGACGTGGAACCCACTCATTAAATATTTTGTACAGTGTTCGCCACATCACAATGTAATTCCGCACCCTCTGCCAAAATGGTAAATTCGAACCTGGCCTCGCTCCCATTTCCGCAGAGTACTCGTTCGAAGGCAGTACGAATCCGCCAAGGGCGTACTCGTACATGTTCAAAAGCCCCAACGAACTTAAACCTACGATCAAATGACAAATTGTCTGAAAAGATCATTATTGAAAAAATAACAAAAAAATACCTATTAGCGGAGCGTCGAATCTGTGAGCCATCGAATATATGGACGGTATATAAGAAAACTCCGCTAGAACCACGTCGAACTTAGCGTCGCTATCAGCTGCGTATAGTCGTTTCATTTTCGGGTTGTTGAACAAATTTTCCATGGAGCTTTCACATGCACTAAATACTTGTTTTTCCAATACTTCTATCCAAGTCACTCCGTCGAATCGGAACTGCATGAAGTTGAGGGTGTTAAATTTAGCAGGGGTACGGCTTAAGTCGATTTGAGTGAAGTTCTTTAAGTTGACGTTGGGAATGGGATGGGTCGTAGCGTACACGACTTCGTGACCGCGTTTTTGCAGTCCTAATATTAACTTTCTAAACGGGACCTGATGACTGAAGGATGGAAACGGGTCCAACGCTAAAATTTTCGCACTACGAGTTTTTTCGATGGCGCACAAGGCGCATAGGGCGAACAGCAAGCTCGCGGCGTTCAGCTTCATGGTTTCGACTCGGACTGTTTCGATCTTTGGTGTGGAAGCTTTTGAAGCTATTGCTAGAGTGGACTACTGATATATGAACTTCAAGAAGTATTATTATCAGTCACGTTATGGTTCCCCAGACTCTTATTATTAATGCTGACTAATGGTGAAAACTTGACTAGTCATCCACATTCTATTGAAACATTTCACTCACGGACTCGTTATCTTAAGCGGTTATAACTTTACTTCGATAAGCCAGAAGACGCACTGTTTCGTGATTGTGCTTGGTATTTCAACAAACGGATGATAAGTTAGTGTTGGTGCTATGCAGACACAATAATTAGTATTCGTTTACATAATACAAACGCGTCGTTAACAGTCACGTGACTTTAAGTATACATCATGACATCAGTGTTGTGAATTCAAATTGGTTCCAGTTTCTTCGGTGTCATGATAATAAGATGTTTCAGTGGCAGTTTATTGATGGATTTCTCTGAGTAACGTTAAATCGTTTGTAATTGGATGAACCTTTCAGTCCATCGCTCGATTTCAGCGATAAATGAAGTTGAAACTTCTGAAGGAGAAATTCTACTCTCGGTGTGTCGAACAATTTAAAGAGAAAGTTGTGGACTGGTTAATAAAAGTTGAGAGATAAAATAATTTTAAGAAAAAAAATACGCCGACTTCGAAATGCTCTAAAAAGTATAAAATAATTTCTATTTCCTAATGAAGTAATTTCTATTTCATTCAATCATACAATTACGTAACAGATATGAATGAAACCTATTTACTCGTTAGGTAGCATATTAAATGCATTTCAACCTTTTCGGAGGCGAAAATACTGAGGTATTTTTAATTTTGCGCCTCCTCCGAAAAGGTTGAAATGCATTTAACATGCTACCTAACGAGTAAATAGGTTTCATTCATATCTGTTACGTAATTGTATGATTGAATGAAATAGAAATTACTTTATTAGGAAATAGAAATTATTTTATACTTTTTAGTGCATTTCGAAGTCGGCGTATTTTTTTTCTTAAAATTATTTTATTTCACGCTTTTTAGTGGAATGGGGAGAATTGTATAGGATACTGTGAAACATTTCTTACATAACAATACCAAAGAATAGGATTTTGCAATAACAATAGTTATTATACATGTATACTGATTTTCGGCCGACAAGACGTGTTTGTAGAAACAGTAGAAAATCGGCGACTGCATGTTGACTCATACACCACCAGAGACACGAAGGCATACGCAGAATTCAATATATTAGTAACAATAGGTTTTCGCTAATAACTCGAAAACTAAAGCTTCCCCTTAATTGCGGATAAGGAAAAAGTTGTTCAGAATCGTGCCCCTGATAACATATTAAAAGGACATTAAAATCGTCCAAAGTTGATTTCAACAATTTTCAACAATTTTTCGCTAATATCTCGAAAACTAAAGCTTTCCGCGTATATGAACAAAATTGTTCAGAATCATGTCCGTGATAAGATATTAAAAGCACACTAAAATCGAGAAAAGTTTATTTCAAAAGTTGCCGGTTTTTTTGCAATAACAATACTTTGCAATTAAAAAATGAAAAATTTTTTGATAATGGTACCAATGGGGAGTCAGAACCTACCAGATGCAAAAGGTTTCGTTCCGATCGGTCCATCCAGCTAGGCGTAATCGGCGGGCACACATAGAAAAAAAAAAAAAAAAGAAAAAAATATACTGATCGAATTGAGTAACCTCCTCCTTTTTCGAAGTCGGTTAAAAATGAAATACAAGTTTTTATAAAATGTTACAAATATTTATGTTATTATCGCAAATATATAAACATATAATAAACAATATACAAACAGCAAATATTTAACAGTAATCAATAAACATTATTATAAATAAAAATAGAAACATTAAATTTTACTTAAATCTTTATTTCCATGGTTCATACAACTGAACGAGTTCAACGAATCGTCGGCACATTTGATTTTTATTATTATTACTTTAGTGTTACTGATACCATATACAGCGTACATGATTTTATTACAGTGTCCATAAGTATAAAATCGAGGAAAGTTCAATGATATGGCGTATGTGGAACAAATACGTACAATATCGCTGGGAATTGATAAGTATTCGTTCTCCACGCAAGAATACACGCTCGTTGAAGCTCACGAACGTTTCTAGGAAGTCGATGTTAATTAACGCTATTGCTAAAGAAGTGAAGTTACACACTCCATTTATATGTCATTCTCGTACATTTTCCCATTATCACAGAACGCAATCAATTAAAAATTGATACTGGTCTATTGATAGTCTTAAACTAGATCTAATATTATATCTAATAGATGTATCAATTACGGTTCTCTTTACAAATTCAACAGAAAAATATTTCAGTATATTCTTAGTGAAAATATTCTTCTACTTTAGTTATGTAATATTTACGTCCACTTGTCACTTCTATTAATTGAGCTTACGCAATAGTTTCGATTAGTCTGACTAAACGCAATCGTATGATACTTGATGCATTATCTAATCGTTAACTTATCTTTTTCTTTTGTGTCGTAGAGCTTAACAGTTGCTTGTGAATGCGCACGATTATCCTGGCGATTATGTTCACCAACGTCGATACGATCACGAATGCTACGATTGATAAGAACACCACTACGTCTAGGTCGTAACGTTGGTACCAAGGTTGCGAGGTTAGAGTTGAACGAAGATGAGGTGCACCCTTGTGACGAATCACATATTCGGTCCACCACACGAGATTGTCTACTGCATCGTATGGAACATCTCTAATGAGCTCTCTGAGTTTGATCATCCTTTCCTTGTACCTGAAACAGTGATATTGAGCAACGATTGATAACAATTTTATATCTAAATCAGTGTCCATATTATGCAACGATGGATAACATTCTATATCTAAATCAATGGCCACATTGCACAATATTGGATGAATAATAATAATTTTGTGCTTGAGATGTAAATTTTTGTAAATGTAATTTCGTGCAGATCTACATGACAGTAGAGAGACCTAATTATTTTTAAGAAGCAGAAGTTAGATCAATAAAACACACAAAAAGAAGAAAAGAGACTTGGGTTAATTTGTGAGGTAGAGAATTAACATTCTTTGCATTCGACGCATAACAATTCGTTTTATTCTAATTATTTCGCATTATAATATTATCAATGCAACTTGATGAACGCAGAAAGCAGAATAGATTTTGTGCAGTGTTAAATATATATGTTTCCTTCGCGCGAGTTGATTAATTCATTTCCCGAACAGAAGATCTAGAAGTGAAAGCTATTTTCTTGTAGAAAAGGAGGAGGCAAAGTAAAAGATGTTTTCTTGTAGAGAAAGGGAAGATGAAGTAAAAGACTTTCGTGTAGAAAAAGAGAAGATGAGTTAAAGATGTTTTCTTGTAGAAAGGAGAATTAGAAGTAAGAGCTGTTTTCAGTAAAATTGGCTGAGTTTGCAGCTTGGACCTTTGAGGATTTGGGAGTAGCTCTTGATGTAAATTGTAATTTATTTAACTTCGGTAAACTGTTTTTGTTGTTCATTGGACTGTTCAAATTTGTCGATGTTGTTCGACTAGGTAATACGAAAATAAAGATAAAAATATTAATGGTATGGTGACAAAAATGTAAGTGGTTAAGGTAATTTACGGATGGTGGCTGATCAATAAGGTGACTTAAATTGTGATGAATTAGATATTGATAGACTAGTTCATAAGACTGAGTTTTACTAGCAGAGGATATTTGAATGAACATGCATGCAAAGTTTGTAGTGTACTAAAAAATTAATTATTAATTTAAGCAATCATTAGTTCCTATTTGTAGGACTTGCCATACATCAGACTCATCAGCAAAGTGGTTGCAAAGAAGAAGCATGAGAATAAAGCGATCATACTGGACTATGAAGCATACTATCAATTGAACTATATCTTCAAACTACATATATACTCACTCTTTATTGGTAATAATCTCCTTAATAGCATGATCTAACTCTTCCCTCGTGACAGTCGTGATTTCCAAGCGCTTTCCAACACCGAGTACGTCCATTCTACTCGTCTGATAATCTTGATCAGCCAACACCGGAAAGCCTAAGACTGGCACCGTAAAGCTAACAGTCTCTTCCGTACTTTGCAATCCGCCCTGGTATATGAACAGCTTGATGTTGGGATGAGCTACAGATACAACGAAATCTCGTACAATATTGCACTACTATTTCCGATATGTCCAATGAAACATAAATGGCAGTACCAAGAATACTCTGCTGAGGTAACCACTTTGCAGTGAACACGTTGTCCAGTTTTACCGGAAAGTCTTCTTCGTACTTCCAAACGATTCTGTAGGGTAATTTTGAGAATACGTCGAAGAATATTTGTTTAACGTGCATTGGTATGTCCGCGCTTCTGGCGTTGCTACCGAGGCTCATGTAGATGAATCCTTCTTTGGACTCGTCCATAAAACGCTTCAGGTCCTGTGATAAAATTGTGGGTTGAAACTGATGAACGACAGAGTGGAGACTTTATTTCCTCTTTGATAATCTGTATAATTGTTAGAGCTACTTACTTCGTTGTCAGCATCTAGCTTTATTTAATAAGGAGGGTCGATCATTAAGAATACCCTGAATCACTAATTGCCCTGTCATTTCTAATTTCATGGATCTCATAGATTGTCCCATTTTAAATACTAGTTCTTAGAAATTTACATTCCGGGAATATTATATTCTAAGAATATATCTAATGAGTTCTATATCAAGAGTTCTAATCTAGAAACATACCTTCGGTACAGGAGGAGGATTTTTCTCGATATGGAAAGAAGTGAAGGTGATCATATTCGGCAGCAGCGGACGAGCCGGCGTCAGAGCCTCCGCTTGATTCACAAACAGAAGGCTAACGTTCTTCATAATATCGATTAACGGAGGTAATTCCATCCCGAGGTAATGTTCAGCCATCTTTTGCTGACGGGGAAATAGATCGTGGTACAATAAATATGTTATTTTCCACAAGTTCACGAAATTCCGCAACCTCTGCCAGAATGATAAGTTCGTGCCTGTATTCGCCTCCATTTCCCACGTGTACTCGTGTGAAGGTAGCACGAATCCACCCAGTGCGAACTCATTTAGGGAAACTAGCCCTAATGAACTTAATCCTACGAAATACGAAACACGGTTACTGGAGGTATTAGTAAATTATGATTAGATTTATGTAGATTTGATTCGTGTAGATCGTTTGTTTTACTTGCAAGTTACTTGCCTAAATTCTCAAATTTCAAATTGTGGATGTCTAATGTCTTAGACATTCTCGAAATTCTCATGGTTTCAAATGAAAAAATTCTCAAGGTTTCAGATAAAAAAATGCCCAAATTGACATGTACTTAAGTTTCTAAGTACTTAAATTGCCCAAATACTCAAATTTCTGAATTTCGAAATGTTTAATGTCTCAGATCCCCAATATCTAAAAATTTTCAAACTCTCAAATACACAAATACCCAAATTCTCATACTCCTAAGAATAATAATAGCTGCTAAAATTTTCAAATTCTCAAATATTCAAATCCCCCAGCCCAGATGATCCAATTATACAAATCAATCCAATTGACCCAACTATTCACCCTAACCTCCACATGTGGTCATCAAATTCTGAGACCAACCAAAAGTCACATAAACCTTGACCACCCAAAAATCACATAAACCTCTAAATTTTAGAGGCTAGGTTGAGGACAATAGAATACCTATGAGAGGAGCTTTGAATCTGTACGCTATAGCATATGTGGCCGGCATGTAGAGAAACTCTGTCAAAACCACATCAAACTTTGCATCGCTATCGGGCGCGTACAGTCGTCGCATTTCCGTGTTGTTCAGTAAATGCTCGGTGAAAACATCGACCAATGGAAACAAATTCTCCTGCGCGAACCTTAACCAAGATACCCCTTCGAATCGAAGCTTGAGGAAGCTGGTAGCTCGGAAACTGCCATAACTTTCACTTATGTCGATCTGCCTAAATCTCGTCGAGTTGATATTAGGAATAGGATTCGTGGTAGCGAGGACGACTTCGTGGCCACGTTCGTGCAGACTCGTCCATAATTTTCTGTACGGGATCTGATGACTGTACGACGGTGTCGCGATCATCGCCAGAATTCTCGCGCTACGAGTTTCCTCGAGGCACAACGCGCACAAAACAAGTAACGCGATGTTCAACTTCATTGTTGCTGATACCGAGACGAACTGCATCGACACGTGGTCAGGAATCTATTATATGGGAAAGCTGCATGTCATGTCGCGAAGTGAATTTCGAAACGTCACGCTATCAGCCACGGTATAGTTTTTGAATTATCATTGCCTTTGTTGAATAACTATGTTCAGGCTGGCAATGTGTGCTGCAGTAACTGATATCTTTTGTGATTTCATTTTTGTTTGATAAGGCTGTCCGGGGGGGGGGGGGGGGGGGTTATGAGATTTTGTGTAACCTCTGATCTTGAAAATTTCTTGTTGGATGAAACAATGGGGGTATTGTAACTTAATTGTTTTATCTCAGCTCGGATGTTTATGGCTACTGGATGTTTACGTATTTGGATTAGTTCAGTTTGAGAATGGACGATGATAGTTTTAGACACAAGCTTCCTGTAGAACATTAATGATTTAATAAGGTGAAAGAGATAAGACAAATAAAGGTAGTGGTCAGTTCGTTTGATTCAAAAATAGGGGTGAGTTGTACAATTTGAAGCGCGTTAGTTTCGACCTTGCTCGTTGTGGAAATAATCTCATTGTGACATTTTGCATCGCCATTATATTGACATGAAATCATTTTTTATGTATCTGTGACATTTTCAGACTTGTCATGGTATGTCCAGATATCTATGTGAACAAGATGCTTCAGTGAATAATTCTTTAGTATACATTCGTTTGCTCTAATCTTCTTATTAGTTATTATTAGGATGGCGCTGATTAGGAAGTCACATTTTATAGATCAAGGTCAGAGCAGACCACTGGTGGCACATGTCACATGAGGAATCATCGCAATAGTTTCAATGACACTGTCAAGTTCAAACATCTAGGGGGACCATTGCCGTACCTATAGATGCTAGGATCGGTTGAATAGCGATCTAACATGCGTTGATTTAGTGGGCATTGTACTGCGCGTTAAGATGTAACTAGCTGTAGCGTGGTGATCTAACGAGTAGGCGACTTAACGAGTAGGTAAGTTAACGCGTAGACACGTGGTAATTTAGTGGATAGTGACCTAACGCGTGACAATTGAACGCGTTGGAGGTTTAACGAGTGGTAGTTTGACGCGTTGAGAATTTAACAGGTGGTAACACAATGCATAGGTGATCTAATGCGTAGCTATACAACGCGTGGTGATCTGACGCGTGGTAATCTAACGGGTGGTAATCTGAGGGGTGGTAATCTGACGGGTGGTAATCTAACGGGTGGTAATCCAACACGTGGTAATCCAACGCGTGGTGATCTAACGCGTGGTAATCTAACGCGTGGTGATCCAACGCGTGGTGATCCAACGCGTGGTAATGCAACGCGTGGTAATCTGACGCATGGTAATGCAACGCGTGGTAATGCAACGTGTGGTAATCCAACGCGTGGTAATCTAACGCGTGGTGATCTAACGCGTGGTGATCCAACGCGTGGTGATCCAACGCGTGGTAATCCAACGCGTGGTAATGCAACGCGTGGTAATCTGACGCATGGTAATGCAACGCGTGGTAATGCAACGTGTGGTAATCCAACGCGTGGTAATCTAACGCGTGGTGATCCAACGCGTGGTGATCCAACGCGTGGTAATCCAACGCGTGGTGATCTAACGTGTGGTAATCCAACGCGTGGTAATCTAACGCGTGGTGATCCAACGCGTGGCGATCCAACGCGTGGTAATCCAACGCGTGGTAATCCAACGCGTGGTAATCTAACGCGTGGTGATCTAATGTGTAGTAATCCAACGCGTGGTAATCCAACGCGTGGTAATCTAACGCGTGGTAATCCAACGCGTGGTGATCTAACGTGTGGTAATCCAACGCCTAATGGGTGGTAATCTAACAGATGGTAATCTAATGTGTAGTAATGTAACGGGTGGTAATCTAACGCCTGGTGATATAATGCGTGGTACTCCAACGCACTGGTAACCTAACGCGCCAGTGATTTAACCCATGACACTAACTATAAATTAAAATAACTGCAACTATATTCATCCAGTCGATTTATGATCAAAGTACACATATCAATAAGGTGTTTCAGGATTAACTTTCTCACGAACGAAGAATCTATATCTCCCATTTTTGACCTGCAACGATTGCGTATATAAATGTAATTCCGATTATCATTTCACGACTTTAACGATAAGTGTTATCTACATTGTTATAAAAAAGCTTTTAATAGACAGGATCAAGTGAGAACACGTATTGCATCACGTAACGCTTTATGATTAAGGTTTAAAAATGAAACCAACAAAAAAAGTAGATTTGTTAATCTATTAAATAAAAAATTTCGATAACCAAACTGAAAATGCTAACTCACGATTTCTTAGGTTTGCTCGTGTCATTATGCAATGTTTCCTACTTGGCGCATCCTTTGCTAATCTATTATGAAATGACACAAATCGGCTCTGTATACACCGGCAACTTCTGTGTGGTGACGTTGCAACATCAGGAAACGCTTAATGGCTCTTGACAAAAATTGTTTCATAACTTACATGATGGATTTATTCAGTCGACACACGTCGAACGAGAAGAAGCACGAGACAATGTACTGATCGATGACTAGGCATATTTCACTTCGTGGAATTATAGGTTATTATACACTTTTTTCTTCTAATGTATCTTCGATGTATCCTTTCGAGGTTATAGGTAAGTCAGGATAGAAACGTGATTCAAGTAATTAAAAAATTCCATCTTTCTAAACCGATCTACATATGTAGATTGTTACGTGATAAGGTTAATAGCATGAAGCACAGCATTGACTTCAATTGTGAAGTTAAAATGGATGTACAGTCAAGAAATATGGACTTCATAGGAAGAATATGGCTAAATTTAAATTATAACAAGACGATAAAATAAATAGGTAACCTTGATAATGTCATCTCTATGATGATGTATAGCTTCTAATAAACTATTTTAACTCTCCCCTAAAATTTTTCACTCCGAATAGCTTTATACTTCCTTGTTAGTTTGACGCAACAAGTACTCCAAATTGTAACAGCTGCCACAATTGGCGTTACTAGCGTCTTCGTACAAGGGGTGCCACTTTTCGATAGCCACACTACCTTGCAACGCGGTTACATAATCCCTAATTATGTCAATGGAACTATTTCCGTATAGTTCCCTTTATAACCTATTGAGATATCATTTCTATTCGTACATAACATTTATTCAATTCACGTCTCAATTTTCTTCTATTTTTTAAGTGCATTCATGATTTCGTAACCTCATTTCAGATCTTCAGATGTCTCACCTATAGATAAGATCTGCAGATAAAATATATCATATACGTAAGATATCTCTGGATCTTATCAAAAATAGTGTCAAGTATAATGGACTTTTTATCTATTACAAATGGTTAAGAATAAATGATTTCGACACGAACTCAAAAATGTGAGGTTGCACAAAATGATGATGATGTCAATTCACGAAACATTGAAAGTATTTCTATGAATTTATGTTCCAGAGCGAACCTAACCAGTGATTAAACGAAGATTCCACTCGTACATTGAGAGGCAATAAAGACATTGTCCAGTAAGACTGTAGATATGTAATCAATAAAGAAACGAAGAAACTTTTTATTGAACTGAATAGTTTATCAAGAGATCGGAGTTGTAGAGACATCGGACAAATGGTCGTTAAACCATCAGATGCGGTAACCGTGATAATGGCCTCTGATAGAGCCAGCATCACCTCGAGTGGGTCATGGTCAATTTGCATAGCAATAGCAATACACGTACGGGTCGAACGAAACGGGTCGAATGAAACTCGTTCGAAAGTAAGAGCTCGTTGGTTAGCGTAGCGACGTCGAACCGTCTTCGGTTATTTTTTTTCCTATTTTCCTCTCTCGCCGTCATGGAAGCCGCAAACTCGGTTTCTTTTCTCGATCGGCAAAGTGAAATCAAGTTGGACGGTGTTGTCGCAACGCAACGCGGAGCGGAACGATTTTCCGCGAGCAGCTTCGTCACGTTCCTTAACCACCTCCGTTAAATCACCGATAATTGTCCGCTTCACGAGCCATCGGTAGCGGAATTCAATTTCCTGGAACTTGGTAAAAAAGACCGTCGAGCGACAACTTTTCACGCGAGAACACCAAAATTGGATTCTACCGGGATCGATCTCTCTCACGGGTCGATTTTCCGCTTTCGTTCGCGTTACACCGTCTAGCGAATCGATCGCATTCCACCGAAACTTTCCGTTCAATTATTCTAGAATGGAATCCCGTGCGGTGCTGTTTTCCGAAAGACGAGTCGCATGACGTTTTCGTTTCTCTGGGTCACCGGTGCTATCTCTTCGTTTCGATTCTCTTGCGTACGTGTGCATATGTGTTATACATTGACCGCTCGATAAATGGTATCATAGTTAACCGGACGATATCGTAGAAAAAAGCAGCCTGTTTCTATTTGAATAGGTCAAATTAAATACGAAACTACCCATCAATCAGCGTGACTCGCGGAAAGCGTGTTTATGTACGAACGAGCGAACTCAGCGAATTTCTCTGCAGACAAACATTTGCTGATGCATTCGAGCTGATACGATCGCGGTCTCTTTTCGCTCGACGACGTCGCTAAACAGCTGGCTGGATTTTGTGAGCTGATGCGAATCTACGGGCTGATGCAGAAACAGCTAGTCCAATTTCATTCGCCGTGCTTTGGAAGCACAACGAGTAAATATTCTTGTTTAAGAGATCAATGATCTTAACCTTGACGTATCTTATCAAGAGCTACGAATATCCAAGAATTTAAAAGGGGCACTGATCTATCACTGCGTAACATTGTGCAATATCGTTGCTTAGATAGTGTGGTTTACAGATAAAATATATCTATGGATATAGAAATATGATCTAGGAATAGGAGTCTAGATGTGATGAACTAAGGATAAGAGGATGTGGATAAGGGCATGTGGGGATGGGGAGAACGAGCGGGAGGTGGAGATCTAGTACTGTAGGGGTCTAAATACATGGAGAACTGGAGATGTGGAAAACTAAACATATCTGGACTGAGAATATGTATGTAGACCTACGGCTACGGAGGTATACGGGTATGGACAATTAGGAATATGTGGATTGAGCATGTGCTGATCTAAGGCTATGGAAGTATAGGGGTCTGCAGAATTATGTGGATCTAGCCATATGTGGATACACAGATATGTGGATCTAACCATACGTGGATACACAGACATGTGTATCTAGCGATACGTGGCTTAATAATATAAAAGGTTAGAAATATGAGGATACAGTATGTGGAGAATAAGGGATATGTGGACCTAGCAACATACTGATTGAAAATATGGAGATCTAAGCACATGGTGATTTAGAAATTTCGACGTCTAAAAATTTGATAATATAGGAATTTAAGAATACAAAAATTTGAAGACTTATAAACTTGAATATTTTCAGACTTGCAGACCAAAGAATTTGAAAATTCCCGAAATTGTCCAAACTTAAAAAATTAAAAATTTCAAAATGTACATGTTACAAACGAATGTTAGTCCTATGATACTTGAAACATGCTATAAAATTCGAGATACAGGACAGATGAACGAGTTCTTCCTGCACGGTCGCGTGAGGGTCTGGTGGGTTGCCAAAGTGCCATCGATCTTTTCCATCTCGTCGAAGAAATTGCACGGCTACGTGAAGCGTGTCCGTACACGCGACGCGTATACACGTTCTTCGAACGCCATGGTGTCGTTCAGTCAGCTGCAACCGGAAACGATGCCGTCGGATGCCTTCTCGGCAGCTCCGTTGCCTCTAAAACCCTCTCCCTGGAACGCTTGACTTTCACGATCGCAATGTTACCCCGTGGAAAATCGCGTTCAGAAGCTACCCAACCGCGAGAACACTTTCCTTCGATTTCACGGAGGATTGTTTTGACGACGTTTGCTACCCCATGAGATCCACCTATAGAATTCGTTCGACTTGAGTGCGTCGGCCCATTGTATTACCCGATTTCGACGCTCACACTTTAATCCTTAATTGTAAGTAATTTGGTTATATCGCCTCCTTCGTTCGACAAGATGCCTTTCGACGTGGGACTTGAAGAGATGAGAACTTGAAAACTCAGGAATTTGAGAATGTGAAAACCTTTCGTTTGAGAGTGGAATTTGTGAAAGTGGTATTTGGAAGTTTGAGTATTTGAGAATTTGAAGACTTGGACTATTGAAAATGAAACTTGTGAATGTGATATTTGATAGTTTAAACATTTGAGAGTTTGAAAACTTGATGTCTTGAAAATGGAACTTGTGTAATTCATATTTGGAGGTTTGAGCTTTTGAGAACATAAAAACTTGAACTCCTAAAAATTTTAGGATCATAGAAATTAAAAATTAACTTATAGAGATATGAACTTAGAAATGTGAATAGTTGCAAATGTGAAAACTCTCAGAATTAAAAAAATGAAAATCTAGAAGACTTGGAAATCTGACAATATTCCAATTTCCTCAGATCCCAAAACTACAAGTCACGTGGTGTTGCTCCTCCCCTACTTATCCCATCTGACAAAGTCACCAGTGTTCACCACAATGGAAAGACTACCAAATATCCACGACAACAATATTTCTCTATCAACAAAAAACTTCCATGATTATGAAAGAGAATATTATTGAATTTTATCATAAAATACCCCAATAGTCTTCAAACGTGCTGTAGACGCAGTTTAGTCGTTAAAGAAAATATTGTTCGCCTTTGAGCGAAACACGCGAACAGTTCGAGGCTGGTCACGAACTAGACTCTTCTGCAAGTTCATCGTGCGGTCAGATTCGAGACAGTAATCGCGATTCGCATGTTGTGTCTCGCGTTGAGTTTGCCAGTATAATTAAGAAGAGCCTCGTCCTTGTCGACTCAAGCGTACTTCGACCTCGGCACTGCCTGGCACTCACATTTTCGAGAACATGCAAACCGCGCTTCCGAACAGAAATCCTTCTTCTTGCACAATATGCACGCCCGATCTATTTCCGGTCGTTCACGCCGCGTATCGTTCGTTATCGTTTCGATAGCGTACGTCGATGATCCAGAATTGTTGCTTTTATTCTTGAATTATGATTCAAATATTAATGAGCGGCGATAACGGTTAATACATATGCAATCAACATCGCCTTGAACGGGTTGAATAATGCATTAACGAGATAACATTTTATTTTTTTAGAAGAATTAATTCTGTTCACAATTTCGCTAATATTTCAGTGATGCCGTTACCTTTGCATTTGTTATTTATTACTTTTAGTTATACATTTTAGTTATATATTTCTTTGAAATATACATGCAAATTTGTAACTGATATGTTACATCATGTTACAGTATGTTACGTCTTTGTACACATTATCTAAAGTACACCAAGATTGTTACTGTTTCGTTCGTAAGACTTACGCAACGCACGTGATTCCTTCAATGTAAATAACGTGACTCGTAGAAACGTATCTCATAGGAGGAAAACGAAAGTCATTGCTCTCATTACTTGTACGTGTTTTTCATAAGATAAAGTAAGGTATTTACATACTTTAAGAAGTATGTTACTTTATGCTATGTTAGTGCAGCATTTTATTTGCCGAGGAAATTAAGTGTAGATTAAGTTGTCACTTAAGGTTAACGATAGGCTGACATGATTTAATAAAAAATTGATCCATATATGATACGAATGACAAGCAACTTCTATTCGAAGATTACTAGCAGTAGTTTCAGAAGAAATTATTTGCAATTACTTAAATATTTACATATTCAACCTAAGCTGACAATAAAACTAAAAAATAAGAATAGCGTGTGCGTGAAACGTTCCCTGTAGAAGACACGCAATTTGTTCTTTATGCCGTACTTCACTCTGTGTACGTCAATTATCATAAACGTCAGCTACGTTAATTGCCCTCGATAACTAATACTTAGCAGAATTACAGCTGAAAATGGTAATCAAATTCGCCACCTTATCACGTGCATGCAACATCATTAATTTAAATTATTAGCATGGATTAAATTGTAGCAGATAAGATATCCTAATTGTATTTGAAATATAATTAATAACTAAGCTCTATATTTACATAAAAATCGTTTGCAATGTTGATTCTAGTCGCTCATTAATTATTGTACTGTTCATGTTAAGTCTGAAGATTTTGCATTTTTATCGTGTAATTGATATTGGAAATTTTTTGAATTTTCAAAGATTGATTTCCGGACTTTTAGATTTGTGGGTTTGTCAATTTTTAGATTTTTACATTTTTACATTTTTACATTTTTACATTTTTACATTTTTACATTTTTACATTTTTACATTTTTACATTTTTACATTTTTACATTTCTACATTTTTACAGTTTTATAATTCTAGGTTTTTACATTTTTATATTTCTACATTTTTACATTTTTATATTTCTACATTTTTATATTTCTAAATCACTACATTTTTATACTTCTACATTTTTGCATTTCCACAGCTTTCAAAAGCCATTTCTAAATATTCCACTTTTTACCTTAAATAATCCCAAATAATCCCAAACTCAAGGTTCTCAAACAGACTATATAATTGTTAATGTTTATTGCGAATGACCGACTAATCGAGTTTCGCGATAAAAATGTCTGCCAATGTTGTCAGCCTGTCCATATCAATATAACTTCTAAACGTTCGTTTCTATTTACTCCGTTGTCGCTTAGCTGTCGATAACACCAGGAAGCCCGCATTCCCGTGTCCGTTAATTGAATCTAAAGTGATTATCATGGGCGGAGAAATCGATTCGAAAGATTGATTAAAGCTGTTTGTTTGATGAATCGATGGAGCAAGGCGAACGTTCCGTAGAATGACAGTTAAAACTGTGAACCGTAACAGGTCAAGTTGCTGTCAAAAAAGAACAATGGCCGCTGTTAATAGACCGTGCGTTTCCAGGGAAATTCTATTATTCTCTTTGTCCGGAATCATTCGAGTTTTCCTCAAGCTTTCCGCGAAATCTACACAACGAATCTACATTCCGTTCGAGCGGATTCTTGGAAGCTCCAAGGAGGAAAAGTATCAGCACGAAGCATGCACAATCGTCACCGTTTCTCCGAAGGCACGTCTCCGGTTTGATCGTGAATTCCCTTTAGCCCGTTCAATTTTCGAAACAACGAACAGAGAAGGAAGTGGAAGAAAGGAGCGTACAAAGAAAAAGGAAGAATTCGATTAGACGGTGTCGTCGAAGCAGCAGCGACGCGTTTCACGGTTGCCCGCCCTGATTCCTTTCCGCCTGTTCCCCGCCACGAACTTTAATGAGATACGCAAGGAGGTGTGTATTATCGAATCCTGAACCAGAAGAGCGTACTACTTTGTCTGCAGGAACGCGATAGTCTTTGGAATTTTCGTGCGTGACTCGTTTCACCCCGTGCCACAGGGAAAATATCGCCAGACGCTTTTCATCAGTTTCCTACACAAATCAAGTTTAGCAAGAAGCTTCACAGTTTTATAGGTACATACAAATTTTAAATATTTAGATATTTCAAATTTTCAAATTTGAACATTTCAAAACTTTCAAACCCATCACTACCGTGTCGAGTTCGACATTTCTGTTAGGTCTTGTAAATAATTTAGGTAAATAGATTGGTTGAATATATGCATTTTCATTTGCTTACTGCTCATAATATCAGTTTCCTACGCAAATCAAGTTTAGCACGAATTGAAGCTTCACAGTTTTATAGGCACATAACTTTAGATATTTCAAGTTTTCAAATTTGAACATTTCAAAACTTTCAAACCCATCACTACTTTGTCGAATTCGACATTTCTGTTAGGTCTTATAAATAATTTAGGTAAATAGATTGGTTGAATATATGCGTTTTCATTTGTTTACTGCTCATAATAAATAAAAAGTTGGTAAAAGAAATTAAGAAGTACAAAGGGTTAATACTAATACAAACTAGGGATTGGAATAATTCGAAGTAAATATTCCAGTCCCAAATTTTAGTGTTTTTAAATGTCTGTTTTAAATTTGAATATGAATGTCCTGGTTTGAAGGCTGCTAAAAGCAGAAACCAGTGTAGTAAGTGTAGGAGAAATTTTTTGTTTTACAAGCCTTGCAATTCTAGTCCAATGAGTGTACGTTGTCGTATCGACGAACGAGCCTGGTACGATTGGACGTAACACACGTGGCTGTGTACGCGAATACGAGAGGGAGGTGAATCCCCATGAAATCCCAGGGGAATAGGCTAAGAGAGCACTCGAGGATGCCTCGCTCCCGGCGTTGAATGGCAGGAGAAGTGGCGGACATTCGTAGCTTGCGAAGCTCATTGGTCCGTAGCTGACGCGTACAAGGAAATGACATTTAACGGATTAAAAGCGGCCATCCAGAAATGGAGGCCGACACAGAGGTAACGCGCGAAAACTCGATAACGGCCGGCTACAGCCGGAATTGTATTTTTCTTTTATTTCGTATTATCCTCTGTTTTTCGACGAGCGTGCTCGAAATTCCTTTTTTTATCTCGCGACCTTTATACACACGCGACCAGCCTATTGATTTCACCTAAAGCGCCCCGTCCATACTGCGAATCGCTTTATCGCCGACACCATTCGACCGATAAGGATATCCACGATCCTTCCGATACGTATTAGAGAACGTTTTTCCGACATTTTTTTTGGAGAGGGTACACGTAGGTGCTCGCGTGCGCCACGGAAATTCAGGATACGGTCGTGCGAATGAAATGGAAGGTTAATGCGAATAGGATGATTTATTTCGGTTTAAAAGCATAGCTCGAGATTTTACACCGCTTTGAATCGTGTTGGTCCTTTTTAATCTTTTATGTGGCTTTATGAGTTTATTGTGGTTGGTGGATTGTGTTGATACTGGGACGAGGGGACAAAAATTTGAATCATGAAAACTTGATGTGTGTAATTGAAGAACAATTGCAATGCTGAAATACTTCATTGATTACTTCAACGATATTCAGCCAATTTCTGCAAAATCAGAATGTTTCTCATAAAACGATTAACTCAAACTTTGTAACTAACGTGTCAAATAGAGATCACATATCACACGAGATCACACATCATCCAAATAAGATCACGAGTGAAAGAATCACTTGCTTGCAAACCCCAAGATCATTCACCTCACTGTCTAAATTAATCAGTGACCCGTAAATAACCAGAAAAGAACAATAGCAGCACCTTCTAGCAGTTTTACAAAATTTACGCGACTCGAAGCGCATGCGGTCCGCGTGTCAGCGTTCTATTTGACCAGTCGCTAACGAACTATGAATTCGTGGCGCACGAAAAAAAAGGAGGAAGAAAACAAGGAACGCGAAGCTGGCAGTTTTTCGTAAAAATTCTGTGGGGAAACTCGATGAATTATTCACCTCCTTGACCGAATCGTGGTGGTGTTTCCATTTCCATGAACGAAGAGATGGTTTGTCTCGGCGGGAATTTGACAAACCAGAAACGAGCTAGAACGCGGACAGGGATGATGACGCGCGAACGATGCGTCAACAGCCACCTGGCCGTTAATGAGAATACAAGCGAACACGAGTCTCGCACGCAAACACACCAGCTGGCGTAGAGTTTCTCGCGAGCTTCACGTCGAGGACATCACGATTTAACCCTGAGCACAATCTGACGACCTGCATTAATCGGTGTCGTCGATCAGAGGAGGCCAGGACCATCGACCGATCGACGGAATGCGATTAATCTCGATCAGTTCGTCCACCGTGAACGAACGGAATGGACGGTTCGGGGAAACGCAGGATTGAGTTCGTATTAGAAGTCTCCTCTGACCGTTCGCAACGGCGTAAATTCTGACCGAGGTTATTGGAAAACAGACAGGTTATTACGGGAAACTCGTGCGTATTTCGAGAAAACGAGCGAGAAATTTCACCGATAACTCTTACGATCATTTTGTCATGTGGCACACGTGACCTACCATACTTCCATTTTCAAATTTTCGAGTCGTTGCGATTAGGGACAATGTAATCCTGTGTTACTCTCAGTTGTGATCTATACCTGAAGTTTCTAAAGACTAGTGAACTTGAAAATCAAGAATGATTACTGAACATGAAAATTAACCTTCCAAATTCAGTATGTTACAAGATGACGATAGTTGCTGTACGTACTCCATAAGACACTTCAACTCTGGAACTTTTCAGACATACAGTACAAAACTGTACTTCAGTACTATAGTACTTGATATTTTCTCAATTTATAGTACAGGATTTAAATGTTAAAATGTAAGTAGACTGTTAAGGAATGTAATATCGGAGCGAATTGATACGGTCCGAAAGAGTATGGAAGGAGATCGATGGTAACAGGTAGTATTACCATCCCATTGCGGCCACGCTATTGCACCCCAGGCGCTCCGACCTTTTTAAGTTATGGCTTCTCCCCTCGGTGGAATCAAGAAAGTTTCGAGATCAAGAATCGAGCGGGTAACCTTTTTTTACCGGGTAACCCCATTCCTGAACAGGATTCATTTATATCGGCGTCGAAATCACGAGGGTTCCGCGCGGTGGATGAAACGATCGAGCGTGAAACCGGCGATGAAATTGGAAGCCGCTTTATTAGAAGCGTGTCTAGCACTTGACGCGGCCCAGACGAATCGACGAATTCCTGGTCGGAATTGTAGCAGACGGGAAAGCTGATTAAGATCGATTCGGCAAAATTATCCCCGCAATCCCTTTCGAGTCCGGATTAAAGGGATCGTATCCAAATAGGATTTCGGACCAGAACGAAAACGGTCTTCCGCTCTCCATCCTCTTCCGGGTTCGAGCGTCCTCGAGGAAGGATGGATCTCCATCGAAATTCACGCGGAAAGCACGATCAAGGGATCCATTTGTCATATTCCCGGGGGCTCGTGACAAAATGAGACGCCTGTGGGTGCATATAAAAAGGAATTAATTCCGTGACGTAGCCGTCGCGAATTCTCCGACGGTCGGGATAGAAGAATCTCACAAAGGAGTTCGCCGAGATCGTCTAATGAGGAACGTGTTCACGAATCTTCGTTCTCAACTCATTGTAAAATCGAATTACGCGGAACCGCACCCGGAGGGGAAGATTCCGGACTGTCCGTGACGCGAGGACGTTAATTAACCCACCTATTAAGGCTAAACCCCGTGTACTTTGACAACGGCTGTTTTAATACTTGATAATGTCAGCCTGATGGAATCTTTCGCTGTCGTCTCATCTCCGTGGAATCAAAGGGCATTTGTGAGATCACGACTATCTTTCGTTTAACGGCTCTAACGTAGAAATTGAACTTAACCTCTTAACCTATGATTTCTACGGCACTTATAATTGTTATAATGTTAAAACAAATAAGTAGTTGAAATTTTCAAGTGCTATTTTTTTAATCTCAGTATATGGACTCTTGTAAATTCATCTCAAAGGAATCGAGCTACCTGCAGGAATATTTAAACATTTTTAAACATTTTTAGTCTTATTTATACACATATCAAAGTAATGATATTTGACTTTGTAATTTGATTAAATTTTACGTTTGAAAGATAGCGGTAAATGAAATGTACGTTTTCGTTACGCGGAAGTAAAATTAAAATTTAAACAATTTCCTTTCTATATCTTTGGGAACGTTCGTAATGCGTATCATATCGCGAAACTGTTTAATAAAAAGCTTTTTCATATCTGTGAGGTGAAATTAATTAGTTAATGGAACGTTTCTCTTTTTTCCCTTTCGACGGGGCAGAAATATCAGTGGATTCACGGAAAAATCAATTACATTAAAATACATTTCATCGCGTTAAAACAAATTGTGGTAATAAACTGTGGTATACGGGAAATTTACGACGAACTTAACGTTCGGTTAAAATTGATGAACAATTCATTAAAATTAGACGGCAATGGTAGATGCAACCATACGCGATACGGTATTTATTCCAGGATATTATACAGCGTACCGCAAATTTATTTCAGCATATATATCTATGTTTATTCTACGTGGATTATAATGCATGCAAATATCAAACGGAGCAATGGAACAAATTCGACACAGAAACTTCTGTTGTTTCGCTTTTCATTTCCCGCCGAGCTTCTCGTTACGTCTTTCATGAATTTTCTAGTTTACGTATATTTATTTTAGCCGGTTATACAGAGCACATTTTCGTCGATCGAACTTAACGAGATACTTTTCATTAGTTCAGTGAAATTCCAAGCTCTTTTGTTTGAAAATGTAGCCAGTGCGTGGTAGACAAAGCGTTGCAGGAAGCGAAAAAACAGCGGAGTCTAATGAGAGACCCAACGTTTTACCATCGTTTGCATTTCAAATCAAATCAGGAAAGCGAACCTGAGCAGAATCTTGGCTAGCACCGACTGTCGATGAACGCAGTACGATACACTTTTACAACTTACCGCACGAAACAAAATCAAATATAAGTTTCACCTTGCCTCTATTATTTATTCATTTGGTTGAAAGAACTTTTGATCGGAAGTTGGTATTGAACGTTGCTTTAACGATTCTATTGACTGCAATACAAATACGGTTGAAACTAGTAATTATAGCGGGTTTGATCCACTTTCTCAGGCCCGAATATAGGGAATTATTAAACAGCTATATTGCGTACCTCGTGAACAGAGTTTAATTAAAGTTTTCGTCAAATTTTTAATTGCAAGATTAAATTATAAATATGATAAATTTTCGACATTTTCAAATTAACAAATTTCATAATTTTTTTATATTCTCAAAAGACCATGAAAGATCATGAAATCTTCTGATGACATTGAAATGATCATGTGAACTGAAATGATCAACCTAACCTAATCAAACCATAATTTTAGATATTCTCAAAAGACCTCATTTTTCTTGTAGTCATCATGAAATCATCTTCTGATGACATTAAAATGATCAACCTAACTTAACCTAACCATAATTTTCGAAATTCACAAAAGACCTCATTTTTCTGGTAGTCACCTTCTGATAACATTGATGATGTAATGATTTTGGAAGAACCCTTGTAATGATCTTGCGTTGACTTTAAAATGTCCTTGAAGTGACCTTTCCACGAAAGAACCTGTTGTCCAATCGATCCTTCCATAAAGTCTGACACTATGAAAATTCCGAGTCATACTCCTCGAAAAAC
Source organism: Megachile rotundata (assembly GCF_050947335.1). NCBI lineage: Eukaryota > Metazoa > Arthropoda > Insecta > Hymenoptera > Megachilidae > Megachile > Megachile rotundata. The sequence goes on along the minus strand of NC_134987.1, from coordinate 7,880,899 downwards.
GGAGCAAATTAATCCTGTCCGGTAAATTTCACGACAGGCTCACGAAAAGGAACACGGTGGTTTTTTCGCGCGGTGTAAACGAGATACGCGGTACAACTGAGGTAAATGGCCGTCGGGTCGGTGACGGTGTCAAAAATATATCGTCGTCGGTCGTTTCTCTTCGTTCTCGCGTTGTCTATGCCCGTGTGCATCTGACGGTGAGCCATGCGAACGAGATAAATACCCCAACGGTGACAGAACCAAGGGAGAGGAAAAAAAAAATGGCGAACCTTTCGACCACCATCGCGGGGCTGGATACAAGTTTTGCTGCTTTTGTAAGTTTTATCGCGAATGTTCGCGTTTGTTTAAGCTACATTTAGTTTGTACCGTCGACCGGCTCTGGGAGGTCAACCGTAACGACCCCTTAAATTGTCGATGAGTTACGTTGAGTGTAAATGAGTGGATAAATTTCCTCCGTTAATGCTTCCTGTTATTTGCCCGGGCGGAATTTATACGCGCCAACGAGCTCGCGATAATTTTGCCGGATTTATATTTGCCCGGTGTAACGTTCCGTTGTGCTAGTTGTTGTCGGCTTTAAAGCGTCAACTGCTAGAGAGACAATTTTCGCCACCAGTCGAATTTTATGGACTCGATAGTTCACTGAATTTTATATACCCTCTCGCACGGACATGCGAAATTATCGGGCACGAAAGTACTATTTTTTTAACCGAGGCAGTCGACGAAAATAAAGTAGCGAAATACTAGCTTTTACTTTGCAGCTTACAACTACAATGGTCACGAGACAAGTTTTCAAATTGTTAAATCATCAGAGCTTTGTCAGATTACAAAATAATATCCAGAATTGTTATTACTTCCAAGACTCCGCAATAAGGATACAAAGCGCAGTGTAATCCCGTGCGCACTATGAAAGTAAAGAATGACAGAGGCTGTATATCAATTACGAAATGTCCAAGAAGCATAACGCGTAACTGCAGTTAATAAGAAATGGTTGGTCGCCGGGGATAATGCCTTCCATTACACCGGAAGTCGTTGCTTTCCCATCCCATATTCTCATCCCGCTTAAAACCCTCCGGGCAACTGTTTCAAGAATCCCAGCGAGACAGCGTGAATTCGCATTTGGCAAGCAAACAGATTCTTAAAGGACGTTCAAGCAGCGAATTCATAGAAGCCGGTCCGGGGAGCAGACGCCGAAAACCGAGCCGTCGTTATAAGCCATAATAAATCGTGTGTTATGTAGGTTAACGCAGAGCTCGAAGAATTATCCAGTAAATTTACGGCTAGCTTGTTGCCAAAACCAACGGCGTAAAGAAGGGGAAGTTTCAGACGCAAAGGAAGATGTAGCCCCGACGATAATGGCTTCTTCCACGAAGGGTTGTCCGAGGGGGGTGAAAAAGTTAATTTGGGAAAGAGGATTTCGTTGTGGACAAGAAGCTTGAAATTCTTAACGAAGACCGGTGGAGTTTTTTAGGGAAACGTTACCGAGGGGTTAGGGGAGGTTTGGGAGAGACTGATGAGGGCTTTACTCTTAAAATCTCAACTCACATTCTCAATTTTTTTCATTTTTATATTTGCAGAGTTTTAAATTTTTGTTCTCTTAAATCCTTAATTTGTAAATCTCCGAGCTACATTTTCAAGATCTCTAATACCCAAATCTTTAAATCCTCACATTTTTTCTAATTCTGAAATTTCTTAATAATATTAGAAAAAGACGGGGACTAAGCCAATACATTAATGCAACAAAAACAAATGTTAGAACCTTATAAATATCTCCTTTCCAAATTTTCATCAGCACATTGTCTCCATAAAAGTACCATATAATGCAAGGAACAAAAAACAAAAACGTACGATCTGCGATTGGGCCACGAAGCATCGTTGCACAAGGAGGTAATCATGGTTGAAACGCGAGCTTGCAGATTGGCAAATCAATTAACGGAACAATGGCGTTTCCGTGTGGACGCACGAAACCACGAATCGAAAGCGAATAACTCCTTTTGCCGAGAGGTATGGCCGAGGGGGTTGTTTTGCGACTTACCGGCGATCTATCGGACGTTCGGCGAAATTGCAGCCGGCATTGTGGAACGGGCGAATGGCAGGCAACGGTGGTCTGCGTGC